>NC_080377.1:83616197-83846304 GCF_014773155.1 Arachis stenosperma
AATTTAACATAAAAACTATGAAAATATCCCTAAAGTAGCTTGAACTTACTAAAAACAACCTAAAACAATGCCAAAAAGCGTATAAATTATCCGCTCATCACAACACCAAACTTAAATGTTGCTTGTCCCCAAGCAACTGAAAATCAAATAGGAAAAAGAAGAGAATATACTAAATTCAGAATATCAATGAATATTAATTATAATTAAATGAGCGGGACTTGTAGCTTTTTGCTTCTGAACAGTTTTGGCATCTCACTTTTTTCCTTTGTAGTTTATGAATGATTGGCTTCTCTAGGAACTTAGAATTTCGGATAGTGTTATTGACTTTCCTAGTTAAGCATGTGATTCTTGAACACAGCTACTTATGAGTCTTGGCCGTGGCCCTAAGCACTTTGTTTTCCATATTACCACCAGATACATAAATGCCACAGACACATAACTGGGTGAACCTTTCAGATTGTGACTCAGCTTTGCTAGAGTCCCAGTTAGTGGTGTCCAGAGCTCTTAAGCACACTCTTTTGCTTTGGATCACGACTTAAACCACTCAGTCTCAAGCTTTTCACTTGGACCTTCATGACACAAGCATGTTAGGGACAGCTTGATTTAGCCGCTTAGGCCTGGATTTTATTTCCTTGGGCCCTCCTATCCATTGATGCTCAAAGCCTTGGATCCTTTTTAACCCTTGCCTTTGGTTTTAAGGGCTATTGGCTTTTTACTGCTCCTTCTTTTTCTATACTCTTTTTAGCTCCATTTTTTTTTCGAATGCTTCTTCTTTTTCACTGCTTTTTCTTGCTTCAAGAATCAATTTCATGATTTTTTCAGATCCTCAATAACATTTCTCTTTGTTCATCATCTTTCAAGAGCCAACAATTTAACACTCTAAACAACAAGATCAAAGACATATGCACTGTTCATCATTCATTCAGAAAATAAAAAGTTTGTCACCACATCAATATAATTAAATTAAATTCAAGGATAAATTCGAAATTCATGTACTTCTTGTTCTTTTGAATTAAAACATTTTTCTTTTAAGAGAGGTGAAGGATTAATGGATTTATTCATAGCTTTAAGGCATGGTTACATACTAATGATCATGAAAATAAAGACACAAAACATAGATAAACACAAATTAAAACCGAAAAAAAACAGAAGAAATAAAGAACAAGGAATGAATCCACCTGAGTGAAGGTGGCGCCTTCTTGAAGGTCCAATGGTGCTTTTTGAGCTCCTTTATGTCTCTTCCTTGCCTTTTGCTCCTCCTCATTGCTCTTTGATCTTCTTTATTTCTTGAGAATGATGGAGTGCTTATGATGTTCCACCCTTAGTGCTTCCAATATTTGTGTGGAGGACAACTTATCCCCTGAGGTATCTCAGGGATCTCTTGATTTGCAGCCACATGTCTACCCAACTGAGCTATTCCAGCTTATATGAGTCTTTCCATCCCATGACTCAGAGGTGGAAGCTTTTGTCTTCCTTTGAGGTTTCTCTGGCCTTAGGTGCCATTAATGGTAATGGAAAAGCAAAAAAAAACTATGCTTTTACCACACCAAACTTAAAATATTGCTCGCCCTCGAGCAAGAGAAGAAAGAAGAGAAGAAGAAGAAGAAGAATGAAAATGGAGGAGAGTGAGGGGAGATGGACTCGGCTATATGGGTGGGATTGGGTGGGAAGGAGAAGTTTGAATTTTGAAGGTGAGTGGGGTTTATGGGAAAGGGTGAGTGGTGAATGAAAAATAGAAGGGATGACCATGAATGGAGAGAGAGAGGGCGAGGTAGGTGGGGATCCTGTGAGGTCCACAGATCCTGAGGTATCAAGAAATTCCATCCCTACACCAAATAGGCATGTAAAATGCCTTCGTGCATCATTCTGGCGTTTAAACGCCCATTGGTGCACGTTCTGGGCGTTCAACGCCCATGTAATGCATGTTTCTGGCGTTGAACGCCAGTTTCATGCTTGTTCCTGGCGTTCAGCGCCAGTTTGTCCTCTCTGTGCACCATCCTGGCGTTTAACGCCAGGTTGTTGCTTGTTTTGGGCGTTTAGCGCCAGAATGGTGCTCTGTTCTGGCGTTGAACGCCGGCCAGATGCACCTTCTGGGCGTTGAACGCCAGCCCGTGCGTCCTCCAGGGTGAAAAAATTTTTTCTTCTGTTTTTGACTCTGTTTTTAATTTTTTTGATTTTTTTCGTGACTCCTCATGATCATGTACCTAATAAACACAAAAATAACAAAGAAACAATAAAATAAAATTAGATAAATAAAATTGGGTTGCCTCCCAACAAGCGCTTCTTTAATGTCAATAGCTTGACAGTGGCTCTCATGGAGCCACATGGTGATCAGGTCAACTTAAGTGTGGTATTCCCAACACCAAACTTAGAGTTTGGATATGGGGTTTGGACACCAAACTTAGAGTTTGGTTGTGGCCTCACAACACCAAACTTAGAGTTTGACTGTGTGGGCTCTTCTTGACTCTGAACTGAGAGAAGCTCTTCATGCTTACTCTCTTTTGTCACAGAGGGATGGCCATGTGCCTGAAACACAAGGTAGTCCCCATTCAATTGAAGGACTAACTCACCTCTATTGACATCTATCACAGCTCCTGCTGTGGCTAGGAAAGGTCTTCCTAGGATGATGCATTCATCATCTTCCTTCCTAGTGTCTAGGATTATGAAATCAGTAGGGATGTAAAGGCCTTCAACCCTTACTAGCACGTCCTCTACTATTCCATAAGCTTGTCTTATGGACTTATCTGCCAATTGTAATGAGAACAAGGCAGGTTGTACCTCAATGATTCCCAGCTTCTCCATTACAGAGAGTGGCATAAGATTTATCCCTGACCCAAGATCACATAGAGCTTTTTCAAAGCTCATGGTGCCAATGGTGCAAGGTATTAAGAACTTGCCAGGATCTTGTTTCTTTTGAGGTAGAGTTCTCTGAATCCAAGTATCTAGTTCACTAATGAGCAAGGGAGGTTCACTTTCCCAAGTCTCATTACCAAATAGCTTGGCATTCAGCTTCATGATAGCTCCTAAGTATTGAGCAACTTGCTCTCCATTCACATCTTCATTCTCTTCAGAGGATGAATATTCTTCAGAGCTCATGAATGGCAGAAGGAGATTTAAAGGAATCTTTATGGTCTCTAGATGAGCCTCAGATTCCTCAGGATCCTTAATAGGAAACTCCTTCTTGCTTGAGGAACGTCCCAGGAGGTCTTCCTCACTAGGATTTTCGTCCTCCTCCTCCCTTGTGCATTCGGCCACTTTGACTATGTCAATGGCCTTGCACTCTCCTTTTGGATTTTCTTCTGTATTGCTTGGGAGAACACTGGGAGGAGATGCAATAACTTTCTTACTCAGCTGGCCCACTTGTGCCTCCAGATTTCTAATGGAGGATCTTGTTTCATTCATGAAACTGAAAGTGGCCTTTGACAGATCAGAGACTATATTGGCTAAATTAGAATTGTTTTGTTCAGAGATCTCTGTCTGTTGCTGAGAAGATGATGGATATGGCTTACTATTATTCAGCCTGTTGCGTCCACCATTGTTAAAACCTTGTTGAGGTTTTTGTTGATCCTTCCATGAGAAATTTGGATGATTTCTCCATGATGAGTTATAGGTGTTTCCATAAGGTTCACCTAAGTAATTAACCTCTGCCATGGCAGGGTTTTCAGGATCATAAGCTTCTTCAGAAGCTACCTCTCTAGGACTGTTGGATGCATGTTGTAATCCATTCAGATTCTGAGAGATCATGTTGACCTGTTGAGTCAACATTTTATTCTGAGCCAATATGGCATTCAGAGCATCAATTTCAAGAACTCCTTTCTTCTGAGGTACCCCATTATTCACGGAATTCCTCTCAGAGGTGTACATAAACTGGTTGTTTGCAACCATGTCAATGAGTTCTTGAGCCTCTTCAGGCGTTTTCTTCAGGTGAATAGATCCACCTGCAGAATGGCTAGTGACATTTTCGAAATTCAGAGAGACCATAATAGAATATATCTAATATGGTCCATTCTGAAAACATGTCAGATGGACATCTCTTGGTTAGCTGCTTGTATCTTTCCCAGGCTTCATAGAGGGATTCACCATCTTTTTGTTTGAAGGTTTGAACATCCACTCTCAGCTTGCTCAGCTTTTGAGGAGGAAAGAACTTATCTAAGAATGCAGTGACAAGCTTATCCCATGAGTCCAGGCTATCCTTGGGTTGTGAATCCAACCATACTCTAGCTCTGTCTCTTACAGCAAAAGGGAAAAGCAAGAGTCTGTAGACTTCAGGATTAACTCCATTCGTCTTTACAGTGTCACAGATCTGCAAGAACTCAGTTAAAAACTGGTAAGGATCTTCAGATGGAAGTCCATAAAACTTGCAGTTTTGTTGCATTAAAGCAACTAGTTGAGGCTTAAGCTCAAAGTTATTGGCTCCAATGGCAGGAATGGAGATGCTTCTTCCATCAAATTTGGACGTTGGTTTAGTAAAGTCACCAAGCATTCTCCTTGCATTATTATTATTATTTTCGGCCATTTCCTTCTCTTGTTCGAAAATTTCTGAAAGGTTAATTCTGGATTATTGTAATTTAGCTTCTCTTAATTTTCTCTTCAGAGTCCTTTCAAGTTCTGGATCAATTTCAACAAGAGTGCCCTTTTCCCTGTTCCTGCTCATATGAAGGAGAGGAGAACAAGAAAAGAAAGAGGAATCCTCTATGTCACAGTATAGAGATTCCTTTATGTTAGTAGAAAAAGAAAGGGGGTAGAAGAATGAAGAAGAGGGTTCGGATTTTTGAATGAAGAGAGGTGAAGAGAAGTGTTAGTAATTAAATAATTAAATAGAAGAAGAAAAGAGGAGGGAGAATTCGAAAATAATTTTTGAAAAAGAGGTTAGTAATTTTCGAAAATTAAAGATGAAATGTAATTGAAATTAAAACATGAAACAATTAGTTAATTAAAAAGAATTTTTGAAAAAGAGAGAGATATTTTCGAAAATTAGAGAGGGAAAAGTAGTTAGGTGGTTTTGAAAAGGATAAGAAACAAACAACAAGTTAGTTAGTTGATTGAAAAAGATTTGAAATTAAAATTTAAAAAGATAAGAAGATAGGAAGTTAAATAAGATATTTTGAAATCAAATTTGGAAAAAGATAAAGTTTTTGAAAAAGATAAGATAAAAGATAAGATAAAAATTTTAATAAAAAGATATTTTGAAAAAGATTTAATTTTTAAGATGACTTGACTAACAAGAAACTACAAGATAAGATTCTAGAACTTAAAGATTGAACCTTTCTTAACAAGAAAGTAACAAACTTCAAATTTTTGAACCAATCACATTAATTGTTAGCTAATTTTCGAAAATTAGATGTAAAGATAAGAAAAAGATTTTGAAAATATTTTGAAAAAGATTTTTGAAATTTTCGAAAAATAAAAAAAAAAAGATATGATTTTTGAAAAAGATTTTGAAAAGATAAGATTTTTAAAATTGAAATTTTGACTTGACTTGTAAGAAACAACTAATTTTGAAAATATTTGACCAAGTCAACCCAAAATTTCGAAATTTTGGAGGGAAATAAGGAAAAGATATTTTTGATTTTTAAATTTTTAAAGAAAAACACAAAAATGACCCAAAACATGAAAATCTTGGATCAAGACACAAGATGCATGCAAGAATGCTATGAATGTCAAGATGAACACCAAGAACACTATGAAGATCATGATGAACATCAAGAACATAATTTTGAAAAATTTTTTTGATGCAAAGAAAACATGCAAGACTCCGAACTTAGAAATTTTTAATGCATGGAAATTATGAATGCAAAGATGCACATGAAAAACAACAAACAACACAAAACAAGAAAACATCAAGATCAAATAAGAAGACTTATCAAGAACAACTTGAAGATCATGAAGAACACTATGAATGCATGGGATTTTCGAAAAAAAAAATGCAAGAAAAAAATTTTTTAAAGCATGCAATTGACACCAAACTTAAAAATTAACATAAGATTCAAACAAGAAACACCAAATATTTTTTATTTTTATGATTTTCTAATTTTTTTTGTATTTTTATTTTAATTTTTTTTTTCGAAAATATTTTTGAAGAAAACGGAAAAGAAAAGAAAATTTTGAAAAAGATTTTTGAAAAGAAAATTACCTAATCTGAGCAACAAGATGAACCGTCAGTTGTCCATACTCGAACAATCCCCGGCAACGGCGCCAAAAACTTGGTGGACGAAATTGTGATCATCATTATATGTTTCTTGGATTTTGAATGAATATACTCTTAGGGCACTGTTTATTTTCACAACTCCGTTCAACTAACCAGCAAGTGTACTGGGTCGTCCAAGTAATAAACCTTACGTGAGTAAGGGTCGAATCCACAGAGATTGTTGGTATGAAGCAAGCTATGGTCACCTTGCAAATCTCAGTTAGGCAGATTTAAAGTGGATTTATGGGTTTAAATCTAATTAATAAAATAAAAAGAAAATACAGAATAAAAAGGATAGAAATACTTATGTGGATTCATTGGTGAGAATTTCAGATAAGCGGAATGGAGATGCTGTAGAGCTCACGGACGCCTGCCTTCCTACTGCTTCCATTCAATCCTTCTTACTCCTTTCCATGGCAAGCTTTGTATAGGGGTTCACCATCAGCTGTGGCTACTTTCATCCTCTCGGAAAAATATCCTATGCGGCTGTCACTCGCACAGCTAATCAGTCTGGAGGCATCACCCATGGTTGATGGCTACATCCCATCCTCGCAGTGAAAGCTAATGCTCACGCACTCTGTCACAGTACGGCCAATCACCGGTTGGTTCCCGCTCCTACTGGAATAGAATCCCTTGATTCTTTTGCGTCTGTCACTAACGCCCAGCAGGTTGCAAGTTTGAAGCACGTCACAGTCATTCATTACCGGAATCCTACTCGGAATACCACAGACAAGGTTAGACTTTCCGGATTCCCAGGATCCTACTCGGAATACCACAGACAAGGTTAGACTTTCCGGATCCTCATAAATGCCGCCATCTATCTAGCTTATACCACGAAGATTCTGTTGGGGAATCTAAGAGATACACATTCAAGCTCGGTTGCATGTAGAACGTAAGTGGTTGTCAATCACGCACGTTCGTAAGTGAGAATGATAATGAGGGTTATCTAACTCATTACATTCATCATGTTCTTGGGTACGAATGAATATCTTGGAATAAGAATAAGATAGAGACCGAATAAAAGAAAATAGAACTTCATTAATACTTGAGGTACAGCAGAGCTCCACACCCTTAATCTATGGTGTGCAGAAACTCCACCGTTGAAAATACATAAGTAAAAGAGGGTCAGGCATGGCCGAATGGCCAGCCCCCTAAAACATGATCAATGATCTCCTCAGATGAAGAATAAAACAAAACTGAGACCAAAGATGTCTAATACAATAGATAAGTGTCCTATATATACTAGACTAGCTACTAGGGTTTACATGAGTAAGTAATTGATGCATAAATCCACTTCCGGGGCCCACTTGGTGTGTGCTTGGGCTGAGCTTGATCTATCCACGAGCTGAGGCTTCTCTTGGAATTGAACTTCGAGTTATGACGTGTTTTGGGCGTTCAACTCCGGATCATGACGTTTTTCTGGCGTTTAACTCCAGACAGCAGCATGAACTTGGCGTTTAACGCCAAGTTACGTCGTCATTCTTCGAATAAAGTATGGACTATTATATATTGCTGGAAAGCCCTGGATGTCTACTTTCCAACGCCGTTAAGAGCGCGCCAATTGGAGTTCTGTAGCTCCAGAAAATCCATTTCGAGTGCAGGGAGGTCAGAATCCAACAACATCAGCAGTCCTTTTGTCAGCCTTTTTCAGAGTTTTGCTCAAATCCCTCAATTTCAGCCAGAATTTACCTGAAATCACAGAAAAATACACAAACTCATAGTAAAGTCCAGAAATGTGAATTTAACATAAAAACTAATGAAAACATCCCTAAAAGTAGCTTGAACTTACTAAAAACAACCTAAAAACAATGCCAAAAAGCGTATAAATTATCCGCTCATCACTGCACAACAAGTAACGATTTTATTCTCTTTTATTTTTCCAATCTAATAATTCCCATTGATAATTTTGATTGATATCCTGACTAAGAATAATAAAATAAACATAGCTTGCTTCAAACCAATAATCTCCGTGGGATCGACCCTTACTCACGTAAGGTATTACTTGGACGACCCAGTGCACTTGCTGGTTAGTTGTGCGAAATCATAAGAAATCTTGATTTTGATATTGAGATATTAATTTCGTGCACCAAGTTTTTGGCGCCGTTGCCGGGGTTTATTCGAGTTTGAACAACTAAAGGTTTATTTTGTTGCTTAGATTAGGAAGAATTTATCCTTTCTTTTTACTAGAATTGCATCTTTTATTATCCCTTTTTAAAAATTTTTTTCAAAAATATTATTTTTCTTTATCAATTTTTAATTTTTTTTCGTGAGTTTAGTGTCTTATTCTAAGTTTGGTGTCAATTGCATATTTGATATTTTTCTTTAAAATTTTCGAACTTGTGTTATTTGTTCTTCATTGATCTTAAGTTTTTCTTGTTTTGTGTCTTTCCTTGTTTTTCTTGTGCTTTTTCAAAACATTAACTTTCAAAAATTATACTTTTATCCATAAAAATAATATATCTTTAAAATACGTTACATTTTTAGCTCAGTTGGTTATAGCGTTGATTTATGTTCTTAGCAATTGGGCACCATCTTTTTAAAATCCTTTTTCAAAAAAAAATTAATTTTTCTTGATTTAATCTTGTGCCAAACTCTAAGTTTGGTGTTCTCTTGTTAATTTTAATATAATTTTCGAAAATTTATCTTGGTTTTCTAAAAATTTTAAGTTTGGTGTTCTTTCTTTTGTTCTTGGTGTTCTTGTGAATCTTCAAGGTGTTCTTGAGTTTTTTTTGTGTCTTGATCTTAAAATTTTTAAGTTTGGTGTTCCTTGGTGTTTTCCCTCCAAAAATTTTCGAAAATAAGGAGCATTAGATCTAAAAATTTTAAGTCTTTTGTCTTTTATGTGCTTTTCTCTTTCATCTTAAAATTTAAAATTCAAAAATATATATATATATATATATATATATCTTTTCTAACTAATTTTAAACAATAATTTCGAAACTTTTATAAAAATTTCAGATTTCAATTTCAAAATTTTTCGAAAATCTTCACAAAATATTTTCAATTTTTTTATTTTATTCCATTTTTATTTATTACATTTTTATTTTATTTTTATAAAATAAATAATATCATCATACATATCATCTCCCTTGCTCCATCATGGAACTAAGTGGAAATGAACAGTCCAGGAGGACTCTGGGGTCATATGCTAGCCCCACTACTGCTTCATATGGGAGTAGTATCTGTATACCCTCCATTGGAGTTAGTAGCTTTGAGTTGAATCCTCAGCTCATTATCATGGTGCAGCAAAGCTGTCAGTATTCCGGTCTTCCACACGAAAAACCTACAGAGTTTCTGGCACAATTTTTGCAAATTGCTGACAGAGTACATGATAAGAAAGTAGATCAGGATGTCTACAGATTATTACTGTTTCCATTTGCTGTAAAAGATCAAGCTAAGAGGTGGTTAAATAACCAGCCTAAGAACAGCATAAAAACATGGAAACAGCTGTCAGAAAAATTCCTGAATCACTATTTTCCTCCAAAACGGATGACACAGCTAAGGCTGAGCATCCAAGGCTTCAAACAAGGAGATAATGAATCCCTTTATGATGCCTAGGAGAGATACAGAGAGATGTTGAGAAAATACCCCTCTGAAATGTTTTCAGAATGGGTGCAATTAGACATCTTCTACTATGGGCTTACAGAAAGAGCTCAGATTTCTTTAGACCACTCAGCTGGTGGATCTATACATATGAGAAAAACAATTGAAGAAGCTCAAGAGCTTATTGATACAGTTGCTAGAAATCAGCATATGTACCTAAACAGTGAATCTTCCATGAAAGAAGAAGTTAAAACAATAACTGTCGAACTCAATCCGGTAGATCAAGCTAATGAATTCAATCAGCAGCTAGACATTCTAACCCAGCAGCTAACCGAATTCAAGGAAATACTCCAGGAAACAAGAATGGCTAACAGGAATATGGAAGTACAGTTAAAGCAAACAGAAAAACAACTATCAAAACAAATAACAAAAGAATGCCAAGCAGTTCAATTAAGAAGTGGGAAAACATTAAATACCTCACTTCAAAGCATCAGGAAGCCAAGAAATGAACAAATGGCTACTCAAAATCCCTCTGAGGACAATCAGAGCCCAGAGAGGAATAATGCTGGCGCTGAACGCCCACCCATGCTTATTCCTGGCGTTCAACGCTAGAAACAAGCATGAATCCGGCGTTGAACGCCCAAAGGGAGCATAGTTCTGGCGTTCAGACGCCAGTAACAAATAAGGAGGTGGCGTCTAACGCCACTCTAGCTTCCACCCCTGGCATTCAAATGCCAGTGAGGGATCAGTCACATACAAGTGCTGATAACAACCCTTCTAAAAAGGCTTCCCAATCCACTTCTGTAGGTAATAAACCTACAGCAACTAAGGTTGAGGAATATAAAGCCAAAATGCCTTATCCTCAAAAACTCCGCCAAGTGGAACAGGATAAGCAATTTGCCTGCTTTGTAGACTATCTCAGGACTCTTGAAATAAAGATTCCATTTGCAGAAGCATTTGAGCAAATACTCTCTTATGCTAAGTTCATGAAAAAGATCTTAAGTCATAAGAAGGATTGGAGAGAAACTGAAAAAGTTTACCTCATTGAAGAATGCAGTGCAGTCATTCTGAAAAGCTTACCTGAGAAGCTTAAAGACCCCGGGAGCTTTATGATACCATGCACATTAGAGGGTAATTGTACCAAGCAAGCTCTATGTGATCTTGAGGCAAGTATCAACCTAATACCTACATCTATTATCACAAAGCTCGGTTTGACTGAAGAAGTCAAACCAACCCGGATATGTCTTCAACTTGCTGATGGCTCCATTAAATACCCATCAGGCGTGATTGAAGACATGATCGTCAAGGTTGGGCCATTTGCCTTTCCTACTGACTTTGTGGTGCTGGAAATGGAGGAGCACAAGAGTGCAACTCTCATTCTAGGAAGACCTTTCCTAGCAACTGGCCGAACCCTCATTGACGTCCAAAAAGGGGAAGTAACCTTGAGAGTCAATGAGGAGGAGTTCAAGTTGAATGTTGTCAAAGCCGTGCAACATCCAGACACCCCAAATGACTGCATGAGTGTTGATATTATTGACTCTCTGGTAAGAGAGGTCAATATGGCTGAGAGTCTCGAATCAGAGCTAGAGGACATCTTTAAAGATGTTCAGCCTGATCTGGAGGAATCCGAGAGAATAGTAGAACCTCTGAAAATCCCTCAGAAAGAGGAGAAACCTCCTAAACCCGAGCTCAAACCATTACCACCATCCCTAAAATATGCATTCCTGGGAGAAGGTGATACCTTTCCTGTAATCATAAGCTCTACCTTAGAGCCACAGGAAGAGGAAGCACTAATTCAAGTGCTAAGGACACACAAGACAGCTCTTGGGTGGTCCATCAGTGATCTCAAGGGCATTAGCCCAGCCAGATGCATGCACAAGATCTTACTGGAGGGTGACGCCAAGCCAGTGGTTCAACCACAAAGGCGGCTGAATCCAGCCATGAAGGAGGTGGTGCAGAAAGAGGTCACTAAGTTACTAGAGGCTGGGATTATTTATCCTATTTCTGATAGCCCCTGGGTAAGCCCTGTCCAAGTCGTCCCTAAGAAAGGTGGCATGACAGTGGTTCATAATGAAAAAAATGAATTGGTTCCTATAAGAACAGTTACTGGGTGGCGTTTGTGTATTGATTATAGAAGGCTCAATATAGCTACCGAAAGGATCATTTTCCTTTACCATTCATAGACCAGATGCTAGAAAGACTGGCAGGTCATGAATACTACTGCTTCCTGGATGGATATTCAGGTTATAATCAAATTGCAGTAAATCCAAAAGATCAAGAGAAAATGGCATTCACATGTCCATCTGGAGTATTTGCATACAGAAGGATGCCATTTGGCCTATGTAATGCACCTACAACCTTTCAGAGGTGCATGCTCTCAATTTTCTCTGATATGGTGGAAAAATTTCTGGAAGTCTTCATGGATGACTTTTCAGTATTTGGAGACTCATTCAGCTCCTGTCTTGACCATTTAGCACTTGTTCTAAAGAGATGCCAAGAGACTAACTTAGTTTTAAACTGGGAAAAATGCCACTTTATGGTGACTGAAGGAATTGTCCTTGGGCACAAAATTTCAAACAAGGGAATAGAGGTGGATCAAGCTAAGGTAGAGGTAATTGAAAAATTACCACCACCTGCCAATGTTAAGGCAATCAGAAGCTTTCTGGGGCATGCAGGATTCTATAGGAGGTTTATAAAGGATTTTTCAAAAATTGCCAAACCTCTGAGCAACCTGCTAGCTGCTGACACGCCATTTGCCTTTAATAAGGAGTGTCTACAGGCATTTGAGACTCTGAAAGCTAAATTGGTCACAGCACCAATCATCTCTGCACCAAACTGGACATTGCCATTTGAACTAATGTGTGATGCCAGTGACCATGCCATTGGCGCAGTGTTGGGACAAAGGCATGACAAGCTTCTGCACGTCATTTACTATGCCAGCCGTGTTCTAAATGACGCACAGAAGAATTACACAACCACAGAAAAAGAGCTACTTGCAGTGGTTTACGCCATTGACAAATTCAGATCCTTTTTAGTAGGATCAAAAGTGATTGTGTACACTGATCATGCTGCTCTTAAATATCTACTCACAAAGCAGGATTCAAAACCCAGACTTATAAGATGGGTGTTGCTTCTGCAAGAGTTTGATATAGAAATAAGAGACAGAAAAGGGACAGAGAATCAGGTAGCAGATCACCTATCCCGAATAGAACCAGTAGAAGGGGCGTCCCTCCCTCTTACTGAGATCTCTGAAACCTTTCCGGATGAGCAACTCTTTGCCATCCAGGAAGTGCCATGGTTTGCAGATATTGCAAACTACAAGGCAGTGAGGATCATACCCAAAGAGTACAGTAGGCAGCAATCAAAGAAATTGATCACAGATGCAAAGTACTATCTTTGGGATGAACCATATCTCTTCAAGAGATGTGCAGACGGAGTAATCCGTAGATGTGTGACTAAGGAAGAAGCGCAGAAGATCCTATGGCACTGCCATGGATCACAGTATGGAGGACATTTTGGAAGTGAGCGAATAGCCACAAGAGTCCTCCAATGTGGCTTCTACTGACCTACTGTTCTGTGGGTTACCTGAAACTGTAGGTCGATCTCGGACGAGATCTTCGGTGTTGGTCAGAGCTGACGTGTCCGGCAGGCGTAGAGCGGCCGGGGCTGGTGTGCCCGACTTGTTGGACTTGGTGGTGCTGATCCTTCGTCCCCGGAGGGTGGGGGGTACCTGCAAGGGACTCCGATGCTTAAGTTAGCAAGGGTATTAAGCAGGTATTGAGTAGAATTAGAGTATGAGTTATACCTGGGTGCTCCAGTGTATTTATATTGGTGAGATGTGGCCTTCTGTGGATAAGATAAGTTAGTTATCTTATCTTATCTTTATCTTTAAGTGAGGTCATCTTATCTTTAAGGGAACCACCCTTCTCTCTGTAGGCTTGGGCCGCCTTTAGGATTTGGGACGTGTTCCTCTATTTGGGCCCTTCTTTGGGCTTTTCTGAGGACTTTACCGAGCTCTTTGGGAAGAGGTCGGGTTGTCCTGACCTGAAGAGATCGGTTGCTTTGTTCTGTAGAACATCCCGGGTCGGACAGCTCGACCCGGGGTATGAACAGTGCCCCTGCTTGAGCTCGGTCTTCTTTTTGAGGTCGAGTCCTTGTTTTTGGTTCCTGTCTTCAGTGAAGTCGAACTCAAGCATTTTGTCAATTCCTTTCTCTGTAGAGTCCTTTCTTTTTGAATGTAGAACGTTTTCCTCTAAAAGCGCGCGTTTTTTTGTATTAGCGCTTTTTTTGGGAACGCAAGTAGTTTTAATATCTGCATTTAATTGGCATTAATTGCCCCATTCTCTCTTGGCTTTTATTTTGAATCTCTTTAATCATAAAACGGTTTCTCTTCTTCACTTTTTCTCCGTAACTCCTCCCTTTTCTTTCTCATTTTCTGTTCTCTTGTCCAGGGCTTTGTAATTTCTTCTTTGTGACGTCTGTTCTGCTACTGCGTTTTCGGAAGAGGGCTGATTCCACATTTTCTTCTTCTGTCTTTGCATTCTTCTACTTCGAGGGGGTGGCTTTGTTACTTCTGCTCTTCAGCTTTCTTCGAGGTTTTCTTCTATTCTCCAGGTTAGTCCCATTTCGTGTTTCCTCGTTTATTTCTGATTTTGCGATTGACTTCTTCCTTTTGATCTTCTTTTTGGAGAAAGTTTGGATCTTTCTGTTTTTATCGTGCTTGACTTGTTGCATGCTATGGTTTTTTCTCTTTTTTCGGTGCAAATCTTTTGTTTGCTTGAATCTTTTTCTTTTGCATGTTGCCGCTGTTTCTGTTTGTGCCTTGGATGATTGATTTGATTTTGAAAAGTTTGTACCTTTGCTGTTTGTGTTCTGGTGAACTGTAGCAGTAGTGTTGGTAAACTGTAGGAGCAATGCTTTTCCTGATAAACTGTAGAAGGGTGGATTTTTTACGTTTTTTGGCTTCCTTTTTCTGGACTTTATTCTGATGAGTGCCGAGATGTAGATTGTAGAAATGATTTCGAGGACCCTTTTTGTTTACTGCCTCCAAGGGATGCTCCAAGACTTCTTCTCTTGAGTCTTGGGGTTTTTCCCTTTTTGGTTAATCCGTCCGTTTGAGATGTTTTGACCCATGTCCGAGATGTTTTTAAGTAATCCACTATTCTTTTCTTTTTGTAGGATTTAGTTGGCCTCATGTCTTCCCAAAATAACGTTGTAGAGATGCCTTCCCAGGTTCCTGCGGGTATGGCCGATTGGGTGGACTCCATGGTTCTCCTGTGTGTTTCGCTGGCTGATTCTGAGTTTTGTGCTCAGCTTAGGCAATTTCATAGTGTCTGTAGCAATTCTGGTGACGAGAAGAACTATGAACTTGTCCCTCCTTCTTCTGACGAGAGAGTCTGTTTTTCAACTCGGGTTGTTGATGGTCGCCCTTACTTTTATGTTTATGACTTTTTCTTTGGTCCGCTGGGTATTACCCATCGTTTTACTCAATTTGAAACCGACCTGTTATGGTCTTGTAATATTGCCCCCTCTCAACTTCACCCTAATTCCTGGGGTTTTATAAAGATTTTTCAATTGTTGTGCGACGGATTTGGTATCCCTGCTTCCCAATCTCTCTTTTTCAATCTGTTTGTTTTGACTAAGCCTGGAGTGGTAAAAAAGAAGGCAGCTTGGGTCTCCTTTCGCTCTACCCAAGGAAAGAAGGTTTTTTCCATGTTTGACGAGTCATTCCGTGATTTTAAAAACTACTTTTTCAAGGTCTGAGCTGTTGAGGGAGCTCGGCCCTTTTTTCTGGACGAGAATGATGAGCCTGCCTTTCCCCTGGAATGGAAAAAGGATGTGAGGGTCTCCAGGTACTCTTGGGACATGTTGGATGAGGCTGAGCGGGCCTTTGTGACTGTTTTGGAAGAGCGCTGGGGTCAGCCTCCCCATCTAGATACAAAGAAATTTCTAACCAATCCTTCTCTTCTTCAAACTGAACTGGGTATCTTTGTGTTTTCTTTGCTATCTGTTTATGTTTACTTGTAGCTGTATTTCCGATTTGTTCGATTTGTAGCTTGACTTCTGTTTTATTTTGCAAAGGCAATGAAAAATAATGAATCAATGAAGGCTTTTAAGAGGGCGCAGAAGGCGACTGCTGCCAGGAATATTGCTGCCAAGGCGGCTGGGGAGGGATCCTCCCAAGTACGCAAAAAGGCATCAGTGCCGAGTTCCCCCATAGTGAAGAAAGCGATTCCGACACCTCGGGTCCGCTTGGTGGATCCTCATCCTGCTTCTACCGTTCCATCTGCTGCCCCTCCCAGTAAAAAACAGAGGACGGTTGAGCCCTTCGACCTTAATGCCCATGACTTCAATGCCATTGAGTTCATAGATCAACAAATTGGGCCCTATGGTACCCTTTCGATGGACGATGTGTCCATCCTCCATCATTTGGAATTTATGGACCGGAATCACGTGCAGATGGCGTTTATGGCGGCCAATATACACCGGACTGCTCAAAGTCTCCCTCTTCATGCCACCAAGGCATTCATGGAGGAGGCCAAGCAAGAGTTTGACCGGATGAAGGGGCTGAAGGAGGAGCTTGAATTAAAGGTGACCAAGTTAGAGAAGGATCTAGAGAATGAGAAGGCGAGTTCCCTTTCATTGGCGGCTTCTTTGAGGTTGGCCGAGGACACAGCTCTGATGCATAAAGATAGTTATGTTACAACTTATCGGGAGGTGATGCGTCTGAGGGAGGAGTTGGACAGTGCTCGGGAGGATTATTCTGAGCTCCAAGGTCATCTCGTCGGCAGCGTGACTGCTGCATACGAGAACTTGAAGGAGCAAGTTCGGGTCATTGCTCCTGAGGCCGATCTCACCCTTTTCAGTTTAGATAATGTTGTCAGAGATGGCAAGATTGTCCCTGATGACGAGGGTGATGATGACGTTGATCCTCCTCCTGTGTCCTCTGCCAAAGTGTCGACTACCTCTGCTCCTCCGGTTGCACCTGATTCAGATTGCCAAGTTCTGAACCGGGAGGATGGAACTGTAGATGCCGTGCCTATTCAAACTCGTACTCCTTCTCCTTGTCCTGATGGTGCTCCTGATGTTTGCTGATATTTTTCTGGATTCTCATGTTACTTGCCCGGCTTGTGGGCTTTTAAAACTTTTTTATTTATTTGCTGACGTTTTTCTAGTTGTTTTGTCTGGCAACCTTTTGAAAAACAAAAGTAGCTCGTTATCTTTTTTTGATGGCCTCCGAGGCTTTAAAACTTTGTAGATCATATCAAGGTTTTTGATATTTTCTTCTGTTTTCTGAAAATGTTGGTCCTTGCAATTTGACCTTTTTGGATTGCCTCGTGCTTATCGTTTGTAGCTTGGATCCTCTGTATTTGTGTGGATCCGACTTGTTTTCTCGTTTTTGTAGGTATTTTTGATGTTTCTCCAACTGATTTCTTTGTGTTGATTCCCTTTATTTCTGTAATCCTCTTTCCTGGGCCTTCGTTAGGTCTCTTTCAGGGATTACTTTTGTTCGTAGGAGTCCGACTTCATTTAGGTTGGTCTCTTCTGAGTTATATGTAATCCTCTTTCTTGGATCTTTGTCAGATCTCTTTCAGGGACTACTTGTATAACTTTTTTTTTTTAGTGGTAGGAGTCCGACTTGGTTATGTCGGTCTCCTTTAAGTTATTTTTCGTAGTCCTCTTCCTTGGATCTTTGTCAGATCTCTTTCAGGGACTACTTGTATAACTTTTTTAGTGGTAGGAGTCCGACTTGGTTATGTCGGTCTCCTTTAAGTTATTTTTTCGTAGTCGTCTTTCTTGGATCTTTGTCAGATCTCTTTCAGGGACTACTTGTATAACTTTTTTAGTGGTAGGAGTCCGACTTGGTTTATGTCGGTCTCCTTTAAGTTATTTTTTCGTAGTCCTCTTTCTTGGATCTTTGTCAGATCTCTTTCAGGGACTACTTGTATAACTTTTTTAGTGGTAGGAGTCCGACTTGGTTTATGTCGGTCTCCTTTAAGTTATTTTTTCGTAGTCCTCTTTCTTGGATCTTTGTCAGATCTCTTTCAGGGACTACTTGTATAACTTTTTTAGTGGTAGGAGTCCGACTTGGTTATGTCGGTCTCCTTTAAGTTATTTTTTCGTAGTCCTCTTTCTTGGATCTTTGTCAGATCTCTTTCAGGGACTACTTGTATAACTTTCAATTTTGGGCTGACTTTGTTATGTCAGGCCCTTCTAAGTTAAAGTAATCCTCTTTAATAGGGTTGGCCAGACCTCTTTCCAGGGTCTACTTATAACTTGGGTTGACTTGGTCCGACTTCTGGTCGTCGGCCAGTCTTTAAGTTATTATATTAGCTATCCGTAAGACCTCGTCAGGTTCTTTTTTTTTGGATTGCTTTTGATAACTTCTTACATTATTCTGTGTTCATCTTTGCCGATTTGTAGAAAATGGTTGGCGTTTTTAGACCGTCCTTTGGGTGAATCGCGTTTTCACCTTTATCGGACGATTGTCTTTATCGTGGTCGCGCAGTGAATTTGTTTTTCACTTTCTGCCGACTTGTTGCTTTATAATCGGACGATGAATACTTCAGATTAATGCGTCTTGGAATCGTGTAGAATATCTAATTAAACTTTATTCAAAGAGAAAATGCAAATATATACATGTGGGAATTCCCTTGTTCCTAGGTCTCGACATGGTGCCTCATTAAAAAACCTTTTCAGGAAAAAGAGCGCATCCATTTAGTGAGATCCTTTACCTTTCCTAACTGTAGTACCTTCTTAGGTTGCAGGCGTGCCATGATCAAGGAAGCTCCCGTCCATCAAGCTCGGACAGTCTGTAGTAGCCCTTCCCTAGTACTTCAATGACTCGGTAAGGTCCTTTCCAGTTTGCTGCCAGTTTTCCTTCTCCGGGTCGAGTTGTTCCAATATCATTTCTGATTAGGATGAGATCATTCTCTGTGAAACTTCTCGGTACTACCTTTTGATTATATCTGGAGGCCATTCGTCGCTTTAGAGCTTCTTCCCTGATCCGAGCTCTTTCTTGGATTTCGGGTAACAAGTCGAGCTCTTCTCTCTGAAGTTAGAAGTTTGCTTGTTCATTGTAGTGGACTACTCGGGGAGATCCTTCTTCGATTTCTATTGGAATCATTGCCTCCACTCCGTATGCTAGTCGGAATGGTGATTCGTTTGTAGTAGAATGAGGTGTTGTTCGGTATGCCCATAGGACTTGTGGCAGTTCCTCGGCCCAAGCTCCCTTTGCTTCCTGTAGCCTCCGCTTTAATCCGGCCAATATGACTTTGTTGGCCGCTTCGGCTTGTCCATTGGCTTGGGGATGTTCGACAGAGGTGAACTAGTGTTTTATGCTCAAGTCGGCCACCAGTTTTCTGAAGCCTGCCTCTGTAAATTGGGTACCGTTGTCCGTGGTGATGGAGTATGGTACCCCGAATCTCGTAATAATGTTCCTATAAAGGAATTTTCGGCTTCTTTGAGCGGTGGCGTTGGCCAGGGGTTCTGCCTCGATCCATTTTGTGAAATAGTCTACTCCTACTATGAGAAATTTTACTTGTCCCAATCCCTGTGGGAAGGGTCCGAGTAGGTCGAGTCCCCATTTCGCAAATGGCCAGGGTGAGGTCACGCTGATGAGTTTTTCTGGTGGGGCAATGTGAAAGTTGGCATGCTTCTGGCATGGTGGACATGTCCTTACAAATTCTGTAGCCTCCTTTTGTAGAGTTGGCCAATAGAATCCTGCCCGAAGTACCTTTTTGGTGAGAGCTTGTGCTCCGAGATGATTTCCACAAATGCCACTGTGTACTTCCTCCAAGACTTCCTTTGTATTGGAAGTTGGTACGCATTTTAGTAAAGGTGTTGATATCCCTCTTTTGTACAGCGTGTTGTTTATGATAGTGTAGTATTGTGCCTCCCTTTTCAACCTCTTTGCCTCCTTTTCGTCTATGGGGAGTTCTTCTGTTTTGAGGTAGTTTATTATGGGGTCCATCCATCCTTGATCCCGACCTATTATGGCTAGGATTCTTTCTTCTTCCGCTATTGACGGGTTATATAATACCTCTTGGATGAGGCTTCTGTTGTTGCCCCCTGGTTTGGTGCTGGCTAATTTTGAAAGGGCGTCAGCTCGGGCATTTTGCTCACGAGGTATGTGGTGGATCCTATATTCACCGAGTTGTCCGAGCTGTTTCTTGGTTTTATCCAAATATTTTTTCATGGTCGGATCTTTGGCTTGGTAGTTTCCTGCTATTTGTGAGGTGATGACTTGTGAGTCACTGTAGATGTTGAGCTTCCGGGCTCCAACCTCTCTAGCCAGCCTTAGACCAGCTAATAGTGCTTCGTATTCTGCCTGGTTGTTTGAGGCCGGGAATTCGAATTTAAGGGAGAGCTCAAGTTGAGTTCCTTGGTTGCTCTCAACTATCACACCCGCACCACTTCCTGTTTTATTCGAGGATCTGTCTACATATATGTTCCATTCTATGGGGATTTCCGGGATGTCTGTAAATTCTGTGATGAAGTTGGCCAGGTGTTGCGATTTGATCGCTGTACGCGCCTCGTATTGGAGATCGAATTTGGGCAACTCGATTGCCCATTGTAGGATTCTTCCTGCTAGATCTATTTTCTGCAATATTCCTTTTATGGGTTGGTTGGTTCGAACTTTAATGGTATGCGCTTGGAAATATGGGCGAAGCTGCCGGGATGTGAGGATCAGAGCGTAGGCAAACTTTTCTATTTTCTGGTAGTTCAGCTCGGATCCCTGTAGTGCTTTGCTAATGAAGTAGACGGATTTTTGCCCATGTTCGTCTTCTCTGACTAGTGCTGAGGCTATTGCCCGGCTCCCTACTGCGAGGTATAATATGAGCGGTTCTCCTTCTCGTGGCCGGGATAGGATAGGTGGTCGTCCTAAGAACTCCTTGAAGTCTAGGAAGGCTTGCTCACATTCTGTTGTCCATTCAAACTGTTTTCCCTTTCTTAACGTAGCATAGAAGGGGAGAGATCTTATCGCCGCTCCTGCTAAGAATCGGGATAGAGCGGCCAACCTTTCGTTGAGTTGTTGTACTTCTTTGATACAGGTTGGGCTCTTCATGTTGAATATGGCTCGACACTTGTCTGGATTTGCTTCAATCCCCCTTTGTGTGAGCATGAAGCCCAAGAATTTGCCGGTTTCTACTGCGAAGGTGCATTTTGCGGGATTGAGCCGCATGTTGTGTTTCCTGATAGTAGAAAACACTTGAGTCAGGTCGGATAACAATGTATCTTCGCTTTGTGTCTTTATCAACATATCGTCTACATAAACTTCCATGATTTTTCTGATGTGATCTGTGAAAACTTTATTCATTAGCCTTTGATAAGTAGCTCCTGCGTTCTTGAGACTAAAAGGCATCACGATGTAACAGTAGTTTGCTTTCGGTGTTAGGAACGAGGTTTTTTCTTGATCTGGTGGATACATGGGGATTTGGTTGTACCCTGAATACGCATCCATGAATGAGAGATATTTATATCCTGATGAAGCACCCACTAGAGCGTCGATGCTTGGGAGTGGATAAGGGTCTTTTGGGCAGGCTTTGTTGAGGTCGGTGTAGTCGGTGCACATTCGCCACTTCCCATTTGACTTTTTCACTAAGACGACGTTTGCTATCCATAGTGGATATTTGACTTCCCTTATGAACCCGGCCTCAAGTAGCGCTTGTACTTGTTCTTCTATAGCCTGAGTTCGTTCTGATCCAAGTTTTCTTCGTCTTTGTTGTACAAGCCGGGATCCCGGATAGACTGCCAATTTGTGGCTCATTAGTTTGGGATCAATACCTGGCATGTCGGCAGCTTTCCATGCAAAGAGATCAACATTATCTCGTAGGAACCGTATTAGTGATTCCTTTATGTCTCCTTTCAGGATCGTGCCAATATTAGTTGTTTTATCCGAGGTGTCTCCGATCTGGATTCTTTCTATTTCTCCTTCGGGTTGTGGTCGGAATTCTTCTCGCGTCTGAACTTCACCGAGCTCGATTGTGTGAAACTCTCCTCCTTCACCTCGGAGGTTTAGGCTTTCGTTGTAACAGCGACGTGCCATTTTTTGATCTGCCTTTATCGTAGCTATTCCTTCCGCAGTTGAGAATTTCATACATAGATGTGGGGTTGAAACTATTGCTCCAAGTTGATTTAACGTTGTCCGACCTATTAAGGCATTATAGGCTGAGCTTACGTCGACCACGATGTAATCTATCTTGAGTGTTCGGGACTGGTTCCCCTTTCCGAAGGATGTATGCAGTGATACGTATCCCAGCGGTTGAACTGGGGCATCTCCTAGTCCGAACAGGCTGTTTGGGTATGCTCTTAGCTCTTTTTCATCTAGACCGAGTTTGTCGAAGGCAGTTTTGAATAAGATGTCTGCAGAGCTTCCCTGGTCAATTAAT
Organism: Arachis stenosperma; assembly: GCF_014773155.1. Classification (NCBI taxonomy): domain Eukaryota; kingdom Viridiplantae; phylum Streptophyta; class Magnoliopsida; order Fabales; family Fabaceae; genus Arachis; species Arachis stenosperma. Next base: position 83,638,320 of record NC_080377.1, read on the forward strand.
GTACGGTGAAGGTTGGCGTTTGCCAGTATGATCGTAATGACCATGGGGTCGTCGTGTCCCGAGATGATTCCGGATGCGTCTTCCTTGGTAAACGTGATTGCTGGGATGTCCGGGACTTCCTTTTTTCCTTCGACGTGGTATACTTTTTTGAGGTGTCGCTTTCGGGATGATTTAGAGATTCCTCCTCCGGCAAATCCGCCGTGTATTACGTGAACATGTCTTTCCGGTGTGCGAGGTGATCGTTCAAATCGTCCAACATCCTCATCCCTTCTTCTTTTTCTTGGTTCGTCATCCCGATTGGCTAAAAATCGATCTAACTTTCCTTCTCTTACTAGTTTTTCTATGACATTTTTCAAGTCGAAGCATTCATTGGTGGAATGCCCTCGAAGTCGGTGATACTCACAGTATTCATTCCGATTTCCTCCTCCTCTTTTGCCTTTAAGTGGCCGAGCTGGAGGGATTTTCTCTGTATGGCAGACTTCTTTGTAAACATCTACCAAGGATACCCTAAGAGGAGTATAGTTATGATATTTTTTGATTTTCTCTCCGGAGCGATCTTCCTTTTTCTTGGATTCTTTATCTCGGCAGGTAGAGCTGAACCTTGAGGCTTCGACAAGTCGAGAGTTTTCCTCCATGTTGATGTATTTTTGAGCCCGTTCTTGTACTTCGTCTAAGGATTTAGGATATCTCTTTGATATAGATTGGCTAAATGGCCCTTCTCGTAGGCCATTTATAAGGCCCATAATGGCAGCTTCTGTTGGTAGACTTTGTATGTCTATGCATGTTTTGTTGAATCTTTCCATGTAGTTGCGAAGGCTCTCCCAAACTCCTTGTTTGATCCCTAGGAGACTAGGTGCATGTTTGGCTTTGTCCTTTTGTATGGAGAATCGGGCCAGGAACTTCTTGGCCAGGTCGTCGAAACTTGAGATGGATTTTGGAGGTAGGTTGTCAAACCATTTGATGGATGTCTTGGTTAGAGTTGTTGGAAAGGCTTTGCAGCGGACTGCATCTGAGGCATCTGTGAGGTACATTCTACTTCTGAAGTTGCTGAGATGATGGTTGGGGTCCGAGGTGCCGTCATATAGAGTCATATCCGGAAGTTTGAAATCTTTTGGAATCTTGGTCTTCATAATTTCTCTGGTGAATGGGTTTTGATCTTTCTGAGAGCTATCTTCTGCGGATGATCGAGTAGCTTTAGTTTTAAGATCGGCTTCAAGTTTTACAAGCTTGTCTTCTAGCTCTCTGCGCCGCCTTATCTCCCGGCGTAGATCTTCCTCCTTTTCACGTTGATGTTGGGCTTCTTTCTCGAGTTGCTCCAATCGATTTTGAAGTGCTTCTATTATTCCTGGATTTGATGAATTTTTGTCTCCATTGGTTTCTGGAGTATCTTTGAGTATTGTGTCCGCGTTTTTATGCGGCGTTCTGTCTTCCAAACCTGAATCGTGGTCGTTGTCATGGTCATCCTCCATGTTAATGGGATGACTTCCAGGTTCCCCGGCAACGGCGCCAATGTTCCGTGGGTTACTTGAAACTATACGTCGATCTCGGACGAGATCTTCGGTGTTGGTCGGAGCCGACGTGTCCAGCAGGTGTACAGCGGCCAGGGCTGGTGTGCCCGACTTGTTGGACTTGGTGGTGCTGATCCTTCATCCCCGGAGGGTGGGGGGTACCTGCAAGGGACTCCGATGCTTAAGTTAGCAAGGGTATTAAGCAGGTATTGAGTAGAATTAGAGTATGAGTTATACCTGGGTGCTCCAGTGTATTTATATTGGTGAGATGTGGCCTTCTGTGGATAAGATAAGTTAGTTATCTTATCTTATCTTTATCTTTAAGTGAGGTCATCTTATCTTTAAGGGAACCGCCCTTCTCTCTGTAGGCTTGGGCCGCCTTTAGGATTTGGGACGTGTTCCTCTATTTGGGCCCTTCTTTGGGCTTTTCTGAGGACTTGACCGAGCTCTTTGGGAAGAGGTCGGGTTGTCCTGACCTGAAGAGGTCGGTCGCTTTGTTCTGTAGAACATCCCGGGTCGGACAGCTCGACCCGGGGTATGAACACCTACTCTCTATAAAGATTCCCGAGTGTTTGTACTTAATTGTGACAGTTGCCAAAGATCTGGCAATCTGCCTTACAGTTATGCCATGCCTCAACAAGGGATCTTGGAGATTGAGTTGTTTGATGTATGAGGTATTGACTTCATGGGACCTTTCCCACCATCATACTCAAACACTTATATTCTGGTGGCAGTGGATTATGTATCCAAATGGGTGGAGGCTATTGCAACACCCACTAATGACACTAAAACAGTGTTAAAATTCCTCCAGAAACACATCTTCAGCAGATTTGGTACCCCTAGAGTATTAATAAGTGACGGGGGCACTCATTTCTGCAATAAACAGCTTTACTCTACTTTGGTTCGTTATGGAGTTAGCCACAGGGTAGCTACTCCATATCACCCACAGACTAATGGGCAAGCTGAAGTCTCAAATAGAGAACTCAAAAGAATCCTGGAACGGACTGTAATTAATCGTAGAAGGGATTGGCAAAGAAGCTTGGATGATGCTCTGTGGGCATACAGAACAGCATTCAAGACCCCTATAGGGACCTTTCCATACCAGCTTGTGTATGGAAAGGCATGTCACTTGCCAGTGGAACTGGAACACAAGGCCTACTGGGCAACCAGATTCCTATACCTTGATGCCAAGTTAGCTGGAGAAAAACGATTGCTCCAGTTAAATGAGCTAGAAGAATTTAGACTCAATGCTTTCGAGAATGCAAAAATTTACAAGGAGAAAGCGAAAAGATGGCATGATAAGAAATTGTCATCCAGAGTCTTTGAGCCGGGGCAGAAAGCTCTGCTATTTAATTCTAGGCTCAAATTATTCCCCGGGAAATTAAAATCCCGGTGGAGAGGTCCATATGTGATTACAAGTGTATCACCATAAGGATACGTAGAGCTTCAGGATAATGAATCTAACAAAAAGTTCATTGTTAATGGACAGAGAGTTAAACGTTATCTTGAAAGCAATTTTGAGCAAGAATGCTCAAAACTGAGACTTGACTAAATGCTCAATAATAGTCCAGCTAACGACATTAAAGAAGCGCTTGCTGGGAGGCAACCCAGCCATTCACAAAATTTAATTTTATTTGTTTTTGCTAATTAATTGATTTTTACAGATATATGTCAGAGTATCTTCAAAAGGTAAAATAGCAATTGATTGAATTCACAGAGTTGCAGGGAAATTTGGAAGCTCACTGGCATGAAAAAAGCCAGTAAGAAACGTTTTGGGCGTTGAATTCCCAAAAGAAGCACCCACTGGGCGTTCAACGCCAGTAAGGGTAGCCATCTGGGCGTTAAACGCCAGAAGGGAGCATCTTCTGGGCGTTGAACGCCAGAAAGAAGCACCTTCTGGGCATTTAACGCCAGATTGATAGCGTCCTGGGCGTTCAGAAAAACGCCCAGTGACAAAGGACTTCCTGGCGTTCAACGCCAGAAAGAAGCAACAGCTGGGCGTTGAACGCCTAGGAGAAGCAACAATTGGGCGTTAAACGCCCAAAACATGCAGCAGTTGGGCGTTTAACGCCAGGATGGTGGGGAGGAGGTAAAATTCGTTTTTCTTCAAAAATTTTTCTAATTTTTATGTTTCAATTCATGATTTCTTGCATAAACATGTTTCCAAATATCATCCTTCAATTCCAAAAATTTTAATCCTAATTTCTAAAATCCCTAATTTCTGAAATCCCTTTTTCAAAGATTTTACATGCATCTTCATCTATAAAGACAGATGATTTCCAATCCAATCAAACTCCTTTTTTTAAGTTTTTCAAAATTTAATTATCTTTTAAAATCTTTTTCAAATTAAAAATTTCAGATTTATTTCAGATCTTTTTAAATTATATCCTTTTCTTATCATATTTATCTTTTATAAATCATATCTCTTATCTTATATCTTTTTCTTATTTTTGAATACCCACCCCCCTCCTATTATATTCACTTTCGGCGCCCCTCTCCTCATCCACCATTCCACACTTGCTCTCCTCCTATCTCTCTTCTCTCTCTTCTTTTGCTTGAGGACAAGCAAACCTCTAAGTTTGGTGTGCTTATCCGTGATCACAAAAACATACTCACTTTGATCGTGGCCCCTAAAGGAAAACAACCCAACCCAAGAGGCAAGAAAGAGAATACTCCAAAGCCACTTTGGAATCAAGGGAAGTTCTTAACTAAAGAACATTCAGACCATTACTACAAAATAATGAGTCTAAGATCAGTGATCCCGAAAGTCAAGTTCGATCTGAAAGAAGATGAATATCCGGAGATCCAAGAACAAATTCGAAACAGGAACTGAGAAATCCTAGCTAATCCTGAAACGAAAGTGGGAAGGAACATGGTTCAGGAGTTCTATGCTAATCTATGGCAGACAGACAGGCAAAGAATAATTGGAGCTGCCCTCTATGACCATCGGACCTTAGTCAGAAGAAAGATTGTTCATACCCATCCTGACAAAATCAGGGAGATCTTTAAGCTTCCTCAACTGAAAGATGACCCAGACTCCTTTAATAGGAGAATGATGAGGGTAAATAAAGGCTTGGACAAGATTCTAGAGGATATATGCATCCCTGAAGCCAGGTGGACCACCAGCACGACTGGCATCCCAAATCAACTCAAAAGAGAAGATCTCAAACCAGTAGCCAGAGGCTGGCTGGATTTCATTGGGCATTCTATATTGCCCACCAGCAACCGTTCTGAAGTTACTATTAAAAGAGCAGTGATGATTCACTGCATCATGTTGGGAAAAGAAGTAGAAGTCCATCAACTGATCTCGTGTGAACTATACAAAATAGCAAACAGGAATTCCAAGGATGCCAGATTGGCCTATCCAAGCTTAATTTCTATGCTCTGCAAAGATGCCGGAGTGAAGATGGGAATAACAGAGTATATCTCAGTTGAGAGGCCAATCACTAGAATATCAATGGACAGACAACAGCTACAGGATGATCCAATCAAGAGGAGAGCACAGGAAGTCCTCCCAGAACTCCCTTAATTCGAATATTGGGAACATCTTGAGGCATCTATTTCCAAATTGCAAGAAGCTATGAACCAAATAAAGGAAGAACAGAACAATCAAAGTAGCATGCTTTGCAAACTGCTTAAGGAACAAGAAGAGCAAGGGCGTGATTTAAGGGAGTTGAAGCGCCAGAAATTAATCCTTGAAGGACCAAGCACCCCACAGATCAAAGGAACATATACTTCTCAGAACACAGGTTGTTGAGTTCTAAATTTAGCTTTAACTCTGTGATAATGTTATTATAGATATTTACCTTAGGAGATATATATAGTAGTAGTAGTAGTAATTAGTATATCTATTCTGGTTTTATTCCCAATTAAGTTATAATTTATTTTTCTCATCATCATCAGACATCAATAAAATAGTAGATAATTAGAATAAAGAAGTAATTTATTTTTCGAGTTCTTAATAATAAAAATTATAATTAACTATATGTGGTGGCAATACTTTTTGTTCTCTGAATGAATGCTTGAACAGTGCATAATTTTATCTTGAATTTTATGAATATTGGCTCCTGAAAGAATGAGGAACACGAAAAATACTATTGATGATCTGAAAAATCATGAATTTGATTCTTGAAGCAAGAAAAAGCAGTGAAAACAAATTTTTTTTTACAAGAAATCATTGGATTAAGAAAAGGATCCAAGGCTTTGAGCATCAGTGGATAGGAGGGCCCAAGGAAGTAGTTCCAGGCCTAAGCGGCTAAATCAAGCTGTCCCTAACCATGTGCTTGTGGCATGTAGGTCCAAGTGAAAAGCTTGAGACTGAGTGGTTAAAGTCGTGATCCAAAGCAAAAGAGTGTGCTTAAGAGCTCTGGACACCTCTAACTGGGGACTCTAGCAAAGCTGAGTCACAATCTGAAAAGGTTCACCCAGTCATGTGTCTGTGGCATTTATGTATCCGGTGGTGATATTGGAAAACAAAGTGCTTAGGGCCACGACCAAGACTCATAAAGTAACTGTGTTCAAGAATCAACACACTACACTAGGAGAATCAATAATACTATCTGAATTCTGAGTTCCTATGGATGCCAATCATTCTGAATTTCAAAGGATAAAGGGAGATGCCAAAACTGTTCAGAAACAAAAAGCTATAAGCCCCGCTCATCTAATAAGAATCTGAACTCCATTTAAAACTCCTAGATATTATTACTTCTTAATTTCTTTTCATCCTATTTTATTTATCTAGTTGCTTGAGGACAAGCAATAGTTTAAGTTTGGTGTTGTGATGAGCGGATATTTTATACGCTTTTTGGGGGTAGTTTCATGTAGATCTTAGTATGTTTTAATTGGTTTTTAGTAGAATATTATTAGTTTTTTGGCAAAAATCATATTTCTGGACTTTACTATGAGTTTATGTGTTTTTCTGTGATTTCATGTATTTTCTGGCTGAAATTGAGGGAGCTGAGCAAAAATCTGAGTTAGGCTGAAAAAAGACTGCTGATGTTGTTGGATCCTGACCTCCCTGCACTCGAAATGAATTTTTTGGAGCTACAGGAGTCCAATTGGCGCGCTCTCAATGGCGTTGGAAAGTAGACAACCAGGGCTTTCCAGCAATGTATAATAGTTCATACTTTGCGCGAAGATAGACGACGTAAACTGGCGTTCAACGACAGTATCATGCTGCTGTCTGGCGTCCAGCGCCAGAAACAGGTTACAAGTTGGAGTTCAACGCCAGAAACAGGTTACTACCTGGCATTGAACGCTCAAAATAGCCCCAGGCACGTGAGAAGCTTAAGTCTCAGCCCCAGCACACACCAAGTGGGCCCCAGAAGTGGATTTCTGCATCATCTATCATAGTTTACCCATTTTCTGTAAACCTAGGTTACTAGTTTACTATTTAAACAACTTTTAGAGACTTATTTTGTACCTCATGACATTTTCAGATCTGAACTTTTACACTTTGACGGCATGAGTCTCTAAACTCCATTGTTGGGGGTGAGGAGCTCTGCAGCGTCTCAATGAATTAATGCAATTGTTTCTATTTCATTCAAACGTGTGTGTGTTCCGATCTAAGATGTTTATTCGCGCTTAATTGTGAAGGAGGTGATGATCCGTGACACTCATCACCTTCCTCAATCCATGAACATGTGTTTGACAAACACCTTCGTTCTACATCAGATTGAATGATCATCTCTTAGCTTCCTTAATCAGAATCTTCGTGGTATAAGCTAGAACTGATGGCGACCACTCTTGAGGATCCGGAAAGTCTAAACCTTGTCTGTGGTATTCCGAGTAGGATTCAAGGATTGAATGGCTGTGACGAGCTTCAAACTCGCGATTGCTGGGCGTGATGACAAACGCAAAAGGATCAATGGATCCTATTCCAACATGATCGAGAACCAACAGCTGATTAGCCGTGCTATGACAGAGCATCTGGACCATTTTCACTGAGAGGATGGGAGGTAGCCACTGACAATGGTGACACCCTACATACAGCTTGCCGTAGACGGGCTTTACAAAAAATTGAGTTGAATATTACATTGCAAAAATTCAGAGGACAAAGCATCTCCAAAACTCCAACATATTCCCCATTACTGCACAACAAGTAACGATTTTATTCTCTTTTATTTTTCCAATCTAATAATTCCCATTGATAATTTTGATTGATATCCTGACTAAGAATAATAAAATAAACATAGCTTGCTTCAAACCAATAATCTCCGTGGGATCGACCCTTACTCATGTAAGGTATTACTTGGACGACCCAGTGCACTTGCTGGTTAGTTGTGCGAAATCATAAGAAATCTTGATTTTGATATTGAGATATTAATTTCGTGCACCAGTCACCAAGAACACTTTGAAGTTCAAGATGAACACCAAGAACAAGTTTTTTAAAAATTTTTAAGTAAATAGAAGCACAAAAGACACCAAAGTTAAAATTTTAAGAAAATCCAACACAAATTTTTGAAAAATTAAAGGAAAGCACAAAGAAGACACCAAACTTAGAAATTTTTAAAGATCAAGAAAGGACTAGAAACATGCAAATTCGAAAAATTAAAAGAAAATAAAAGCATGCAATTGACACCAAACTTAAAATATGAAACTAGATTCAAATAAAAGACTCTAAACCAACGAAAATAAAGTATTCCTAATCTAAGCAACAAGATAAACCGTCAGTTGTCCAAACTCGAACAATCCCCTGCAACGGCGCCAAAAACTTGGTGCATGAAATCACAATCACACTTTTGCAATTCCGCACAACTAACCAGCAAGTGCACTGGGTCGTCCAAGTAATACCTTACGTGAGTAAGGGTCGATCCCACGGAGATTGTCGGCTTGGAGCAAGCTATGGTTATCTTGTAACTCTTAGTCAGGATATCAATAATTCTCAGATTTGGTTGTTGGTGGAGGAGGTCAATCAAAAACTTGGTGCACGAAATCACAATCACACTTTTGCAATTCCGCACAACTAACCAGCAAGTGCACTGGGTCGTCCAAGTAATACCTTACGTGAGTAAGGGTCGATCCCACGGAGATTGTCGGCTTGAAGCAAGCTATGGTTATCTTGTAACTCTTAGTCAGGATATCAATAATTCTCAGATTTGGTTGTTGGTGGAGGAGGTCAATCAAAAACTTGGTGCACGAAATCACAATCACACTTTTGCAATTCCGCACAACTAACCAGCAAGTGCACTGGGTCGTCCAAGTAATACCTTACGTGAGTAAGGGTCGATCCACAGAGATTGTGGCTTGAAGCAAGCTATGGTTATCTTGTAACTCTTAGTCAGGATATCAATAATTCTCAGATTTGGTTGTAAAAAGTAAAAGAACATGAAATAAATACTTGTTTTGTAGTAATGGAGAACAGGTTGAGGTTTTGGAGATGCTCCATCTTCTGAATCTCTGCTTTCTTACTGTCTTCTTCTTCATGCACGCAAGGCTCCTTCCATGGCAAGCTGTATGTTGGGTTTCACCGTTGTCAATGGCCACCTCCCGTCCTCTCAGTAAAAATGTTCAACGCGCTTTGTCACAGCACGGCTAATCATCTGTCGGTTCTTGATCATGTCGGAATAGGATCCATTGATCCTTTTGCGTCTGTCACTAACGCCCCACAATCGCAAGTTTGAAGCTCGTCACAGTCATTCAATCCCTGAATCCTACTCAGAATACCACAAACAAGGTTTAGACCTTCCGGATTCTCAAGAATGGCCGCCAATGGGTTCTAGCTTATACCACGAAGATTCTGCTTAAGGAATCCAAGAGATACACACTCAATCGAAGGTAGAACGGAGGTGGTTGTTAGGCACACGTTCATAGGTGAGAATGATGATGAGTGTCTCGGAACATCACATTCATCAGGTTGAAGAACAAGTGGTATCTTAGAATAGAAGCAAGCGTGATTGAATGAGAAACAGTAGTAATTGCATTAATCCATCAAGACACAGCAGAGCTCCTCACCCCCAACCATGGGGTTTAGAGACTCATGCCATAGAAGATACAATATGAAACATGTAATGTGTCATGAGATGAAGATACAATAGCAAAAAGTCCTATTTATAGTGAACTAGTGACCTAGGGTTACAAGAATGAGTAAATGACGTAAAAATCCACTTTCGGGGTCCACTTGGTGTGTGCTTGGGCTGAGCATTGAAGCTTTCATTTGTAGAAACTTTTCCTGGAGTTAAACGCCAGCTTTTGTGCCAGTTTGGGCGTTTAACTCTAATTTTTGTGCCAGTTCCGGCGTTAAACGCCAGGAATTCTGAAGCTGATTTGAAACGCCGGTTTGGGCCATCAATCCTTGAGCAAAGTATGGACTATTATATATTGCTGGAAAGCCCAGGATGTCTACTTTCTAACGCAATTGAGAACGCGCCAATTGGGCTTCTGTAGCTCTAGAAAATCCACTACAAGTGCAGAGAGGTCAGAATCCAACAGCATCTGCAGTTCTTTTTTAGTCTCTGAATCAGATTTTTCCTCAGGTCCCTCAATTTCAGCCAGAAAATACCTGAAATCACAGAAAAATATACAAACTCATAGTAAAGTCTAGAAAAGTGAATTTTAAATAAAAACTAATAAAAATATAATAAAAACTAACTAAAATCTACTAAAAACATACTGAAAACAATACCAAAAAGCGTATAAATTATCCGCTCATCACAACACCAAACTTGAATTGTTGCTTGTCCCCAAGCAACTGAAAATCAAATAGGATAAAAAGAAGAGAATATACTATAAATTCCAAATTATCAATGAAACTTAGCTCCAATTAGATGAGCGGGACTAGTAGCTTTTTGCCTCTGAACTTTCAACCAAATCTGAGAATTATTGATATCCTGACTAAGAGTTACAAGATAACCATAGCTTGCATCAAGCCGACAATCTCCGTGGGATCGACCCTTACTAACGTAAGGTATTACTTGGACGACCCAGTGCACTTGCTGGTTAGTTGTGCGGAATTGCAAAAGTGTGATTGTGATTTCGTGCACCAGATCCCTTTTGAGGTTTTAGCTTTTGTAACTTTATCTTTTTCGGGCGGACTTCGTCATACCGGACTCTGTCGAGTTATTTGATAATCCTCTTTTTTTGTTCAGGTCTCTTTCAGGGATTATCTTGTTTTGTAGGAGACCGACTACGTTTGGTCGATATCTTCTAAGTTGCTTTTGTAATCCTCTATCTTGGACCTTTGTTAGGTCTCTTTCAGGGATTACTTTTATAGCTTGTCTTGTAGGAGACCGACTTCGTTAGGTCGATCTCTTCTAAGTTGTTTTTGTAATCCTCTTTCTTGGACCTTTGTTAGGTCTCTTTCAGGGATTACTTTTACAGCTTGTCTTGTAGGAGACCGACTTCGTTAGGTCGATCTCTTCTAAGTTGTTTTTGTAATCCTCTTTCTTGGACCTTTGTTAGGTCTCTTTCAGGGATTACTTTTACAACTTGTCTTTTAGGAGACCGACTTCGTTAGGTCGATCTCTTCTAAGTTGTTTTTGTAATCCTCTTTCTTGGACCTTTGTTAGGTCTCCTTCAGGGATTACTTTTACAACTTGTCTTTGTAGGAGACTGACTTCGTTAGGTCGATCTCTTCTAAGTTGTTTTTATAATCCTCTTTCTTTAGCAATTCCTCTTTAATAGGGTTGGCCAGACCTCTTTCCAGGGATTTGCTGATAACTTGGATTGACTTGGTCTGAACTTTTAGTGTCGGCCAGTCTTTTTAAGTAATTATATAGCGATCCATAAGACCTCGTCAGGTTCTTTTTGGGATCACTTTCGATAACTTCTTGCATTATTCTGTCCTGGTTTAATCGACCTTTAGGTGAATCGCATTTTTACCTTTGTCGGTCGATCATTCCTATCGAGATCGTATAGTGAATCTGTTCTTCACTTTCTGTTTGATCCGTTGCTTTATAATCGGACGATGAATGCTTCAAATTAATACGTCTTGGGAATTTGTAGAATATCTGAAATGTATTTTATTTAAAGAAAGTGCAAATATATACAGGCGGGAGTTTTTTCATACCCTTAAGTCGGATTAAATCTCAATCTTGACGCCTCATTAAAAAACCTTTTCAGGAAAAAGAGTGCATCTTGTGATGAGACCTTTATCTTTCCTAACTATAGTACCTTCTTAGGTTACAAGCGTGCCATGATCTGGGGAGTTCTCGTCCCTCGAGTTCGGACAGTCTGTAGTAGCCCTTCCTAAGTACTTCTGTGACTCGGTAGGGTCCTTCCAGTTGGCTGCCAGCTTTCCTTCTCCGGGTCGGGTTGTTCCAATATCATTTCAGATTAGGATGAGATCATTCTCAGCAAAACCTCTTGGCACTATCTTTCGATTATACCTGGCAGCCATTCGCCGTTTTAGTGCTTCTTCTCTGATCCGAGCTCTTTCTTGGATTTCCGGAAGTAGGTCAAGCTCTTCTCTTTGAAGTTGAGAGTTGGTTTGTTCATTGTAGTGGACTACTCGGGGAGACCCTTCCTCTACTTCTATTGGAATCATTGCCTCCACTCCGTATACTAATCGAAATGGTGATTTGTTCGTAGTAGAATGGGGGGTTGTTCGATACGCTCATAGGACTTGTGGAAGTTCCTCGGCCCAAGCTCCCTTTGCTTCTTGCAGTCTCCGTTTCAGTCTGGCCAATATGACTTTGTTGGCCGCTTCGGCTTGTCTATTGGCTTGGGAATGTTCGACGGAGGTGAACTGGTGTTTTATATTCAAGTCGGCCACTAGTTTTCTGAAGCCTGCATCTGTGAATTGGGTGCCATTATCTGTGGTGATGGAGTATGGGACCCCGAACCTTGTAACGATGTTCCTATATAGGAATTTCCGACTTCTTTGAGCAGTGGCGTTGTTTAGAGGTTCTGCCTCGATCCATTTTGTGAAATAGTCTACCCCCACTATGAGGAACTTGACTTGTCCCGACCCCTGGGGAAAGGGTCCAAGAAGGTCGAGTACCCATTTTGCAAATGGCCAAGGTGAGGTCACGCTGATGAGCTTTTCTGGTGGGGCGATGTGAAAGTTGGCATGCTTTTGACATGGTGGGCATGTCCTTACAAATTCTATAGCTTCTTTTTGTAGAGTTGGCCAATAGAATCCCGCCCGAAGTACCTTTTTGGTGAGAGCTTATGCTCCGAGATGATTACCACAAATGCCGCTATGTACTTCTTCCAGGACTTCCTTTGTGTTGGAGGTCGATACGCATTTTAACAATGGTATTGATATCCCTCTTTTGTACAGGGTGTTGTTTATGATAGTGTGGTATTGTGCCTCCCTTTTCAACCTCTTTGCCTCCTTTTCATCTGTAGGGAGGGCTTCTGTTTTGAGGTAGTTAATTATGGGGGTCATCCATCCTTGATCCCGACCTGTTATGGCTAGGATTTTTTCTTCTTCCGATATTGATGGGTTCTGCAGTATTTCCTGGATGAGGCTTCTATTGTTGCCAAATGTTTTGGTGCTGGCTAGTTTTGAGAGTGCGTCAGTTCGGGCATTTTACTCGCGGGGTATGTGGCAGATCCTATATTCCCCGAGTTGTCCGACCTGTTCTTTGGTTTTTTCCAAATATTTTTTCATGATAGGATCTTTGGCTTGGTAGCTTCCTGTTCATACCCTGACCGAGCTCTCCAAACTCGGTAAAGCTGATAGAAGGCCCGACCTCGACCCAAGGCCCACGTTCGAGGTCGGACCTCGGACAAACAGGCCAAAGAAAGGCCCACCAGAAGGAACTAAGCCCAAAACCTAAAGGCCGAAAGGGCCTGGGAAAGGCGGTTCCGCAAAGATAGAGATGAATCTCCCAAAAGATAAGATAAGATAAGAATATCTTATCCAGGGACGATCGCAGCCAACTACTATAAATACACTGGAGCACCCAGGTATAAGGCATACTATAATTCTACTTGATATCTGCTTGGACCCATGCTAACTTAAGCATCGGAGTGTCATTGCAGGTACAACCCCCCGCCGTTCAGCACAACCAGCTCGGGTCACAGACCCCCCACCTCGGGCCTTGCCAGAAGACCGAGCTACACGTTTCAGGTAACCCTCGGAACATTGGCGCCGTTGCCGGGGACCTGGAAGTCATCCCTTTACCATGGCGGACGACCCTCCCAACAATAACCACGCTACATCAGAACAAGAAGAGGAAGTTGACACCGGAGAACGGCCGGACAGCCCTCTATCACCACGCACTCCAGGAGGAACAAACAGAATCGCCCAAAGACATCACCCCCAGACAAAGATCCACAAAATCCCGAAAGAGAAAAAAGTTCGGAGATTCTGGAAACAGTTCGGGCACAACAAAGCCGGCTGAGACAACTCGAAGAGGACGTAAAGAAGCAGAAGGAAACTGAACAGGATCTGAGAAGGGAAGCTCGCAAACGCAGAGAATTGGAAGAAAAACTGCGGAAGATAGAGGCCAACCTAAAAGATCGGACGGAACACGGCACCACTCCCGAAAGTAACCATGATCCCTTCACACAAGAGATCATGAAAGAGAAGGTACCGCGAAACTTCAAACCACCAGATATGGACCTCTACGACGGCACCACCGATCCAAGTCATCACCTCAGCAATTTCAGAAGCAGAATGTACTTAGTCGACGCCTCCGACGCGATTCGATGCAAAGCCTTCCCCACCACTCTCACTAAGTCAGCCATGAAGTGGTTCGACAACCTGCCACCAGGATCAATCTCCAGCTTTGAAGACCTGACCAAAAAATTCTTAACAAGGTTCTCTATTCAAAAGGACAAGGCAAAACATGCCCCCAGCCTACTCGGGATCAAACAAGGCAACCAAGAAACTCTCAGAGAGTACATGGAGCGATTCAACAAGGCCTGCCTGGACATACAACACTTGCCCACGGAAGCAGCCATCATGGGACTAGCAAACGGCCTAAAAGAAGGACCGTTTAGCCAATCCCTATCCAAAGATACCCGACCTCCTTATACGAAGTACAAGAACGGGCAGGAAAGTATATCAACATGGAAGAAACCTCCCAGCTGAGAGACTCTTCCAGGAAGGAGTCAACCTACCCGCCCCGAGATCGAGATCGGGAACAGAAAAAGAAAGAAGAATCCAACTCGGACAAGCCACGAAAATACCACAGCTACACTCCCCTCCGAGTCTCCCTGGTAGACGTCTACAGAGAAGTATGCCACACCGAGAAGATCCCACCACCCAAACCTCTGAAGCACAAGAGAGCAGGAAGAGATCGGTCCGAGTACTGCGAATATCACAGACTCTACGGCCACTCTACTAACGACTGCCACGACTTAAAAAATGTTATAGAAAAGCTAGCCAGAGAGGGAAAACTCGACAGATACATAGCTGAGAAAGGAGAAGAAACCAGAAAGAGAAGACGGGGAGATAACGAAGATCGGACCGAGCAAACACGAACCCCGCGAACTCCTGAAAGGCACATACACATGATAAACGGAGGTTTCGCAGGGGGAGGGACATCCAAATCCTCACGGAAGAGACACCTCAAAGAAGTCTACCATGTCCGAGAAGACAGCCCCTTACCCGAGTTACCTACTATCTCATTTACCCGAGAAGATGCTCTTGGAATAATACCCGGACACGACGACCCTATGGTGATCACCATCATCCTAGCCAACGCCAACTTACATCGAACCCTGATCGACCAAGGAAGCTCAGCAGATATCCTGTTCAAAGCAGCCTTCAACAAGCTCGGACTCGAAGAAAAAGAGCTAAAAGCCTATCCCACTGACCTGTTTGGACTAGGAGATACCCCGATCCGCCCCTTGGGATACATCTCATTACACACTACCTTTGGAAAAGGCGAGCAAACCAAAACACTAAGCATCGACTACATTGTAGTCGACGTCACTTCAGCATACAATGCCCTCATCAGACGACCAACCCTAAACAAACTAGCGGCTATAGTCTCGACCCCACACCTCTGTATGAAGTTCCCTACCGTAAAGGGAATCGCTACCCTAAAAGGCAACCAAAAACTAGCACGACGATGCTACAACGAAAGCCTGAGCCTAAAAGGGAAAGAGGTCAACACAATAGAACTCGGGCGAGTCCAAGCCCGAGAAGATCTTCGGCCGCAACCAGAAGGAGAGACCGAAAAGATCCAGATCGGGAACACACCCGAAAAAGTAACAAACATAGGGGCAAACCTCGAAGCAGGCCTAAAGGAGGAACTCACAACCCTCTTAAGGGAGAATTCCGACCTCTTCGCCTGGAAAGCCTCCGACATACCAGGCATAAGCCCCGACCTGATGTGCCATAAGCTATCAGTATACCCGGGATCCCGACCTGTCCAACAAAGACGCAGGAAGCTCGGGCCCGAACGCATGCAAGCAATAGAAGAACAAGTGCAAGCGCTACTAGATGCAGGGTTCATTAGGGAAGTAAAGTACCCCCTATGGCTCGCAAACGTGGTCCTAGTAAAGAAGCCCAATGGAAAATGGAGGATGTGCGTCGACTACACGGATCTCAACAAAGCCTGCCCCAAAGATCCATATCCACTACCGAACATCGACGCCTTAGTCGATGCCGCTTCGGGCTACAGATACCTCTCCTTCATGGATGCATACTCGGGATACAATCAAATCCCGATGTATGGACCCGACCAAGAAAAGACCTCGTTCATAACCCCAAGGGCAAACTACTGCTACGTAGTAATGCCCTTCGGGCTAAAGAACGCAGGGGCAACCTACCAGAGGCTAATGAACAAAGTGTTCTCAGAACACATCGGGCTACAGCTAGAGGTGTACGTCGACGACATGCTAGTAAAGACACAAGAAGACAGAAACTTGGTCGCCGACCTCAGCAGTATCTTCGACACCCTCCGGAAATACAACATGAGACTTAACCTGACAAAGTGCACCTTCGCCGCAGAAGCCGGGAAGTTCTTAGGCTTCATGCTGACTCAGAGAGGCATCGAAGCAAACCCGGACAAATGCCAAGCAATACTCAATATGAAAAGCCCGACGTGTGTCAAAGAAGTACAACAACTAAATGGGAGACTAGCCGCCCTATCAAGATTCTTAGCAGGATCAGCGATAAGATCACTCCCTCTCTACTCACTCCTAAAGAAAGGGAAACCCTTCTCTTGGACCCCGAAATGCGAAAAGGCCTTCCAAGAATTCAAGGAATTCCTCGGGCAGCCACCAATCTTAACCCGACCTCTAAAAGGGGAAGAGCTCGTACTATACCTGTCGGTCGGACATCGGGCAGTCGCCTCGGCACTAATACGAGAAAATGAGGAGGGGCAACACCCCATATACTTCGTAAGCAAAGCACTACAAGGGGCCGAATTAAACTATCAGAAAATAGAGAAATTCGCCTATGCACTAGTGTTCACAGCTCGGAGACTCCGCCCCTACTTTCAAGCCCACACCATCAAAGTCCGGACAAACCAACCCATGAGACACATCCTACAAAAGACAGACATGGCAGGACGAATCCTACAATGGGCGGTGGAATTGTCCGAGTTCGACCTCCACTATGAAGCCCGGACCGCCATAAAATCTCAATACCTAGCCGACTTCGTCGCAGAATACACTGAGACCCCGGGAACCCCACTCTCATGGAATCTGTATGTCGACGGATCCTCAAACAAAACAGGAAGCGGGGCCGGTGTTATACTCGAAAGCGATCAAGGAACACGGATTGAGCTATCCCTAAAATTCGAGTTCCAGGCCTCAAATAACCAAGCCGAATACGAAGCCCTACTAGCGGGACTAAAACTAGCCGAAGAGGTCAGAGCAAAGAGGATCACGATCTTCAGCGACTCCCAGGTCGTCACATCACAAGTAAATGGAAGCTACCAGGCCAAAGACCCTACTATGAAAAAATACCTAGACCAAACACAGGCGCAATTACGACACTTCCCGGAAATACAAATCCAGCACATACCCCGGGAGCAAAATGCCCGGGCAGACGCCCTCTCAAAACTTGCTAGCACCAAGCCCGGAGGGAACAACAGAAGTCTCCTCCAAGAAACTCTACAATCCCCCTCCGTGTTAAGGGAGGAAGAAATACTAAATATATCCGGGCAACAACAAGGATGGATAACCCCCATACTCAACTATCTGAAATCGGGAACTCTCCCCGCCGAAAGAAAAGAAGCTAAAAGGCTTACAAAAGACGCCCAGAACTACACGTTAATCCACGACGTATTATACAGAAGAGG
Source organism: Arachis stenosperma (assembly GCF_014773155.1). Lineage (NCBI taxonomy): Eukaryota > Viridiplantae > Streptophyta > Magnoliopsida > Fabales > Fabaceae > Arachis > Arachis stenosperma. The sequence goes on from NC_080377.1 coordinate 83,655,976, forward strand.
ATTCTCAAACCCCCTCCTGAGGTGCGTCCCGACCACAGAAACAAAGAGCGTCCTCGAAGAAGTCCACAAAGGCATGTGTGGGAACCATCTCGGAGCCCGGGCCCTGTCCAAGAAAATAGTCAGAGCCGGGTTCTACTGGCCGACCTTGCAAAGAGACGCGGCAGAGTTTGTGAAAATATGCCCCCCTGCCAAAAACACGCCAACTTTCACAAAGCACCGCCCGAAGACCTCATAAGCATCACCGCACCATGGCCCTTCGCAAAGTGGGGACTCGACCTACTCGGCCCATTCCCACAAGGACCGGGGCAAGTCAAGTACCTCATAGTAGGGGTCGACTACTTCACAAAGTGGATCGAGGCTGAACCCTTAGCCACTATTACGGCTCAGAAAAGCCGTAAATTCCTATACAAAAACATTGTCACGAGGTTCGGAGTCCCCTACTCCATCACAACAGACAATGGAACACAGTTCACAGACACAAGTTTTCAGAACTTGGTGGCCGAGCTAAAAATCAAACAGCAGTTCACATCGGTCGAACACCCGCAAGCCAATGGACAAGCAGAGGCCGCAAATAAAGTCATCTTGGCCGGGTTAAAACGAAGACTCCAAGAGGCCAAAGGGGCATGGGCCGATGAACTCCCCCAGGTATTATGGGCATATCGGACAACCCCGCACTCTACAACAGGAGAATCCCCATTCCGACTAGCCTACGGAATGGAGGCAATGATTCCCGTCGAAATAGACGAAGGATCACCCAGAACCATCTTCTACAACGAAGGAGGCAACCCTCAGGCACAAAGGGAAGAACTCGACCTCCTACCCGAGGTCCGAGAAAGAGCCCGAATCAGAGAAGAAGTCTTAAAACGACGAACGGCCCTCAGATATAACCGAAAGGTGATAAAACGAAGCTTCTCCACTCACGACCTGATTTTAATCCGAAACGACATCGGAACACAAAAATCGGGAGAAGGAAAGCTAGCCGCAAATTGGAAAGGGCCCTACAAAGTAACAGAAGTTTTAGGGACAGGCTACTACAAGATATCCGACCTAGAAGGCAATGAGCTGCCCAGAACCTGGCACGCCTGTAACCTAAGACGATACTACAGCTAGAAAAACTTAACCCGAGGTGTACTCTTTTTCCCCACGAGGGTTTTTTAATGAGACACCCGGTTAAGTAGGACACCCGGCCTAGTCAAAGGGTAAACACTTTGTACATATTCTTTTTTAGTACTAATCAAATTTCTTTATTTTCTCTTTCTCGTTATAAAGCATATCCTAAAAAGTACCCCATCAAGGCGCATTAATTTATGCTCGGCAAAACGCAAAAAATCATTTGCCAAAGGCCATACGAGGTCGGCAAAGATGAAGCGACGAGGTTCAAATTAATGTGAGAAGTTATAAAAGTAACTCTGAAATGGCTCAAAAAGCCAAATAGAAAAGAAGTTACAAAAATAACTTAAAAAAGGCCGACCAAACAACGAAGTCGGACCTGACCAAAGGGGTACTCAAGGATCCCGATGTCCGAGAGTAAACACGGACCCAAGAAAGAAGCTGGCAAAGAACCAGGACTTCGAGAAACGCTAGCTAAAAAGTTGTTACCCAAAAACAACTAAAAAGCAAAAAGCGAGAAAGTCAAGGCGCTAGCTAAAAGTTGTTACCAAAAACAACTAAAAAGCAAAAAGCGAGAAAGTCAAGGCGCTAGCTAAAAAGTTGTTACCCAAAAACAACTAAAAAGCAAAAAGCGAGAAAGTCAAGGCGCTAGCTAAAAAGTTGTTACCCAAAAACAACTAAAAAGCAAAAAGCGAGAAAGTCAAGGCGCTAGCTAAAAAGTTGTTACCCAAAAACAACTAAAAAGCAAAAGCGAGAAGTCAAAACGCTAGCTAAAAAGTTGTTACCCGAGAACAACTAAAAAGCATAAAAGCGGAACGAGACAATCGAAACACAAAGCATGGCATAATAAAGCTACAAGAGTAGCTAAAATAGCAGAACAGGTGTCCAAAATGTTTGCAGAAAACATCCAAAAAACAAAAAGCCCACAGGTCGGGCAAAAGCACAAAAAGTACAAAAAATTACAGAGGATCAAGGCCCTTTCCAGACTCCGCATCAACACCTGGCTGAAACATGGATATCGGGACTGCAGGAACAGCACCATCGCTTGGAACCTCCATACCAACTCTATCCTCGGCCAAAGGTGAAGTCGGGTTCACGACCGGAGCCTCGGGGTCGGACACCGGAGCCTTGGGGTCGGACATCGGAACCTCATCCTCAACAGGGGCAGGAACAATCTTCCCCTCCACAACCATGTTATCCGTACTGAACAAACTGAGATCCAATTCGGGAGCAAGAACCCGGACCTGATCCCTCAAATTCACAAACATAGCATCCATACCCTTGGCCACATTATCTTCCAGCTCATAAAAGTCATCCCGAGCAGATTGCAGCTTCTCCTTCGTCTCCACAAGCTCAGCATACAGCTTGGTATAGTTCTCCGTCGCCACCCTCGCCATCTCCTCAGACGTCTTCGCCACCGCCACAGCCGCGGTAGCCCTAGTCTTCTCTTCCTCCAAAGACTCCTCCAGCTCGGCAATCCTAGCATCCTTCAGCTGACTAACCTTATCAAGCTCGGACCGGGCCTTCTCAAGTCGGGAGCTGGTCGCCCCAAGGGGAGCTTTCTTAAACTCCCGAGCAATGGCGGCATGAAGGCTAGCCATCCGAACACAACTCCGCGCCATATACTGAAAGTGATGCTCCATGGACGCATCATCAGTAGAAATAAAAGTCTGAGGAAGAATGTGCTGCTCAACCCAACCGAGAGCATCGAAATCCTTGTCATTGAAACCAGCAGGCTCTCGGGAAGTCTTCTGTTTCTTGGGGGGAGGACCCGAGGTCGAGGTCGGGGAAAGCTGACCGGGTCCGGAGGTCGGAGGATCCTGAGTTATAGCTCGGAACTGAGGGACCGGAATGGTCTTCGACCGAGTCTGAACACCAATTGTAGTCTTCTGCGGAGAAGGTTGGGGAGAAGCTTCAGCCTCGATATTCCGAGATGCCGCAGATTTCTTCGCTCGACGGAGAAACTTCATAGAATCAGCCTGAGAAGACATCTCTGCAGAAACGAAACAAAGAGGTTATCAAACAGAAAGATCAAAACAAAGTCAAAATATGAAAATGAAATCTCAAAAAGAGGTCGGGAGCTACCTAACTCGGAACGGAGAAGGCTTGGATCTCCCAACATTTTCTTCGTATCCAAGTAAGGTGCCCGACCCCATAGACTGCTCAACACACCAACGAAAGCCTGTTCCAGCTCATCTAGACTCTCGAAAGTGTACTTAACCGACACCACACTCTCTTGCCAACAAAGAGGAAACGAAGGCTCCCCACTCTCATCTAAGAAAAAAGGTCGGACATCTCCAACAGCCCGGACTTTGAAGTAATAGTTTTTGAAATCGTGAAACGACTCATCATACAAAGTGCAAAATTTCCTACCCTGGTTAGCCCTAAACGAAACCCAGGACACCTTCCCAGCACCCGACCCCGGCTTCGTCAGTACAAACAGATAAGAAAAAAGAGAAACAGAAGGGGAGACGCCTAAAATCTGACACAAAAGTTGGAAAAGCTTTAAAAACGCCCAAGAGTTCGGATGGAGTTGTGTAGGGGAAGGGTTACAAGACCAAAGGACCTCGGATTCCAGGTCGGTGAAAGGAAGACGGACACCTAGCTTGGAGAAGAAACAATCATAAGCATAGAAGAAAAGTTTCTCGGAACTCTCTAACGGCGGAAAACATACCCTCTCCTCGGACTCCGGGGCTGCTAACTCGTAATCCCGCTCAGACTCCCTGTTCTCACAAATACTACACTCCCTACGGAACCTAATCAGATACTCAGAATCTACAACAGACGGGACCCTTAAAGGAGCAGGATCTACCCAACCTAGACCACTCGGAATCTTGGTCGACATTGCTTGAAACACCTTTCGAGACATAAAAAATCTTGCCTACAAAGAAAGAATACAACAGCAAGACAAAAATCACACAAAGGCAGAAAAACCAAATTCAACAAAAACAAAAGAAAGCAAAGTTCTTTTACAAACAAGAAGGCAGCAACTCGAATAACAAAAATGGATCGGAGAAAAGAGTCCCCCCACACACACGTACAAAGCAATAGCGGCGCCTCTTTTCGGGGCAACCCGGGCATAGAAGATATCAGAAAAAAGAAGCGTACAAAGCGAAAAAAGCAAACCTGGAAAAGAAGAAAGCGACGAGCTCCGACGAAAGGAAAAACGGCGGCGCAGAAAAGAACTCTGAAAAAACGCACAAAAAATGGAACACGAAGAACAGAGAGAAAGAAGAGAAGATGCTCGAAAAGAAGTGATGAATAAACAAAGAAAAATGAAGAAAGGGGCAAATAAATAAAGCCTCCACAGAGCGCCGCACGGAAATCGAGGAAGAAACGGTAACAAGCAATAAATGCTGAAACGACCGTTTTCAAATTTTGAAAAAACTACTATGCCCGAGCTCGACCTTCCGAAAAAAGACGAACTTGGGCAGGGGCACTGTTCATACCCTGACCGAGCTCTCCAAACTCGGTAAAGCTGATAGAAGGCCCGACCTCGACCCAAGGCCCACGTTCGAGGTCGGACCTCGGACAAACAGGCCAAAGAAAGGCCCACCAGAAGGAACTAAGCCCAAAACCTAAAGGCCGAAAGGGCCTGGGAAAGGCGGTTCCGCAAAGATAGAGATGAATCTCCCAAAAGATAAGATAAGATAAGAATATCTTATCCAGGGACGATCGCAGCCAACTACTATAAATACACTGGAGCACCCAGGTATAAGGCATACTATAATTCTACTTGATATCTGCTTGGACCCATGCTAACTTAAGCATCGGAGTGTCATTGCAGGTACAACCCCCCGCCGTTCAGCACAACCAGCTCGGGTCACAGACCCCCCACCTCGGGCCTTGCCAGAAGACCGAGCTACACGTTTCAGGTAACCCTCGGAACACTTCCCATTATTTGTGAGATAACGACTTGTGAGTCACTGTAGATGTTGAGTTTCTGAGCTCCGACTTCCCTAGCCAGCTTCAAACCAGCTAATAACGCTTCGTATTCCGCCTGATTGTTTGAGGCCGGGAATCCGAATTTCAGGGAAAGCTCAAGTTGGGTTCCTTGGTTGCTTTCGATTATCACACCTGCACCGCTTCCGGTTTTATTTGAGGAACCGTCCACGTATATGTTCCATTCTATGGGGATTTTCGTGGTGTCTGTGAATTCTGCGATGAAGTCGGCTAGGTATTGTGATTTAATGGCTATCTGCACCTCGTATTGGAGGTCGAACTTGGACAACTCGATTGCCCACTGTAGGATTCTTCCTACTAGATCTATTTTCTGCAATATCCCTTTTATGGGTTGGTTGGTCCGAACTTTAATGGTGTGCGCTTGGAAGTATGGGCGAAGTCGTCAGGATGTGAGTATCAGAGCATAGGCAAACTTCTCTATTTTCTGGTAGTTCAGCTCTGACCCCTGTAGTGCTTTACTAATGAAGTAGACGGGTTGTTGTCCCCCTTCATCTTCTCTAATTAGTGCTGAGGCTATTGCCCGACTTCCTACTGCGAGGTACAGTATTAGTGGTTCTCCCTCTTGTGGTCGAGATAGGATAGGGGGCTATCCCAAGAATTCTTTAAAGTCTCAGAAGGCTTGTTCACATTCCGTTGTCCACTTGAAGTTCTTTCCCTTCCTTAAGGTAGCGTAGAAGGGGAGGGATCTTATTGCTGACCCTGCTAGGAATCTGGACAAGGTTGCCAATCTCCCATTGAGTTGTTATACCTCTTTGACGTAGGTTGGGCTTTTCATGTTTAGTATGGCCTGGCATTTATCTAGATTTGCCTCGATTCCTCATTGTGTGAGCATAAAGCCCAAGAATTTACCTGCTTCCACTGCGAAGGTGCATTTAGCCGGGTTGAGTCGCATGCCGTGCTTCCGTATGGTGTCGAACACTTGAACTAAGTCGGTTAGTAATGTCTCTTCACTTTGTGTCTTTATCAACATGTCATCCACATAGACCTCCATGATTTTTCCGATGTGGTCTGAGAAGACTTTATTCATTAGCCTTTGATAAGTGACTCCCGCGTTCTTAAGGCCGAAAGGCATTACAATGTAGCAATAATTTGCTTTTGGTGTGAGAAACGAGGTTTTTTCTTGATCCGGTGGATACATTGGGATCTGGTTGTACCCTGAGTATGCGTCCATAAACGAGAGATACTTATATCCCGATGAGGCATCTACTAGAGCGTCGATGCTTGGGAGTGGATAAGGGTCTTTTGGGCAGGCTTTGTTGAGGTCGGTGTAGTCGGTGCACATTCGCCACTTCCCATTTGACTTTCTCACCAAGATGACGTTTGCTAGCCATAGTGGGTATTTAACTTTTCTTATGAACCCTGCCTCTAGTAGTGCTTCTACTTGTTCTTCTACAGCTTAGGTGTTCTGGATTGGTTCCCCTTTTTGAAGGTTGTATGTAACGATACGTATCCCAGTGGCTGTACTAGGGTATCCCCAAGTCCGAACAGGCTGTTCGGGTATGGTCTTAGCTCTTTTTCTTCTAAGCCGAGCTTGTTGAAGGCGATTTTGAATAAGATGTCGGCAGAGCTTCCTTGGTCAATTAATGTACGGTGGAGGTTGGCATTTGCCAATATGATTGTGATGACCATGGGGTCGTCGTGTCCTGAGATGATTCCGGATGCATCTTCTTTAGTAAATGTGATTGCTGGGATGTCTGGCGCCTCCTTCTTTCCTTCAACATGGTATACTTCTCTGAGGTATCGCTTGCGGGATGATTTGGAGATTCCTCCTCCAGCAAATCCGCCGTGTGTCACGTGGACGTGTCTCTCCGATGTGTGGGGTGATCGTTCAGACCGTCCGACATCTTCATCCCTTATTCTTTTTCTTGGTTCTTCGTTCTGATTGGCCAAGAACCGATCTAGTTTTCCTTCCCTTACTAATTTCTCTATGACATTTTTCAAGTCAAAGCATTCATTGGTGGAATGTCCTCAGACTCGATGATACTCACAATATTCGTTCCAATTTCCTCCTCTCCTTTCACCTTTGAGTGGCCGAGCTGGGGGTATTTTTTCCGTATGGCAGACTTCTTTGTAAACATCTACCAAGGATACCCTAAGAGGGGTGTAGTTATGATATTTTTTGATTTTCTCCCCGGAGCGATCTTCCTTCTTCTTGGATTCTTTATCTTTATCTCGGTAGGCAGAACCGAACCTCAAGGCTTCCCCAAGTCGAGAATTCTCCTCCATGTTGATGTACTTCTGCGCCCATTCTTGTACTTTGTCTAGGGATGTTGGGGACTTCTTTGATATAGATTGGCTAAATGGTCCTTCTCGCAGGCTATTTATGAGTAGACTTTGTATGTCCATGCATGTTTTGTTGAATCTTTCCATGTAGTTACGATGACTCTCCCGATCTCCTTGCTTGATTCCTAGTAGGCTGGGTGCGTGTTTGGCTTTGTCCTTTTGTATGGAAAATCTGGCCAGGAACTTTTTGGCCAGGTCGTCGAAACTCGAGATGGATTTTGGAGGTAGGTTGTCGAACCATCTAATGGCTGTCTTGGTAAGAGTTGTTGGAAAGGCTTTGCAGCGAACTGCATCTGAGGCGTCAGTGAGGTACATCCTACTTCTGAAGTTGCTGAGATGGTGGTTGGGGTCTGAGGTGCCGTCATACAGAGTCATATCCGGAAGTTTGAAATCTTTTGGAATTTTGGTCTTCATAATTTCCCTGGTGAATAGATCTTGATCTTTGTGAGAGCTATCCTCTGGCGTGGATCGAGTAGCTTTAGTTTTGAGATCAGCTTCGAGTTTCGTAAGCTTATCTTCTAATTCTCAGCGCCGCCTTATCTCCCGATGTAGATCCTCTTTTTTTTCACGTTGATGTTGGGCTTCTTTCTCAAGTTGCTTTAATCGATCTTGAAGTGCTTCTATCACCCCCGGATTTGATGAATTTTTGTCTCCATTGGATTCCGGAGTATCTTTAAGTATAGCATCCATGTTCTTGTGCGGCGTTGAATTTTTGTCTCCATTGGATTCCGGAGTATCTTTAAGTATAGCATCCATGTTCTTGTGCGGTGTTCTATCTTCCAAACCTGAGTCGTGGTCGTTGTCATGGTTGTTCGCCATGGTGTTGGGATGACTTCCAGGTTCCCCGACGTGTGCGGCAGGTGTATAGCGGCCGGAGCTGGTGTGTCCGACTTGTGGAATTAAAAGTGCTGCTGATCCTTCATCCCCGGAGGGTGGGGGGTACCTGCAAGGGACTCCGATGCTTAAGTTAGCAAGGGTATTAAACAGGTATTGGGTAGGATTAGAATATGAGTTATACCTGGGTGCTCCAGTGTATTTATAATGGTGAGATGTGGCCTCCTGTGGATAAGATAAGTTTAGTTATCTTATCTTATCTTTATCTTATCTTTAAGTGAGGTCATCTTATCTTCAAGGAAACCGCCCTTCTCTTGTAGGCTTGGGCTGCCTTAGGATCTGGGGCGTGTTCCTCTATTTGGGCCCTTTGTTTGGGCTTTCTCGTGACTTGGCCGAGCTCTTTGAGAAGAGGTCGGATTGTCCTAACCTGAAGAGGTCGGTCGCTTTGTCTGTAGAACATCCCGGGTCGGACAACTCGACCCAGGATATGAACAGTTTTTAAAAATTTTGAAAAAGATATGATAGAAGATTTGATTTGTAAAAGATAAGTATGATAGGAAAAAGATGCAATTTAAAATTGAAAAGATATGAAAGATATTTGAAAAAGATAAATCTGAATTTTGAAAAGAGGATATGATGAGTTTAAAAAGATTTGAGAAGAATTTAAAAAGATTTGAAAAGAATTCAAAACGATAATTGAGTTTTGAAAAAGATTTGAAAAGAAGTTGAAGAGGATTTAAAAAAAAATTTATGTTTAGAATTAAGATACATTTGATATCTTTGAAAAGGGATTTGAAAAATTGGGATTTGTAATATGTTTATGCAAGAAATTATGGATGGAAACATGAAAATTTGAAAAAAATCAAGTTGGGAACAAAAACTTCCACCTTTCCACAATCCTGGCGTTAAACGCCCAACTGCTGCATGTTTTGGGCGTTTAATGCCCAGTTGGTGCTTGGTCTGGGCGTTTAACGCCCAACTGTTGCTTATAGCTGGCGTTAAACGCCAGAAACTCCTTTATCATTGGGCATTTTTCTGAACGCCTAGAATGCTGTAAATCTGGCGTTAAACGCCCAAAAGTTGCTTCTTTCTGGCGGTTAACGCCCAGATGGCTATCTCTACTGGCGTTAAATGCCCAGTAAATGCTTCTTTTGGGCGTTTAACGCCCAAAACAACTTTTACTGGCTTTTTCGCACCAGTGAGCTTCTTTTTGCTGTTTATCCTCTGAATCCTTCTGTAACTCTGTGAACTCATGCAATTGCTATTTTACCTTGAAGATAATTAATATGAACCTGTAAAATTCAATTAATTAACAAATAAGGTTTGTTAATGGCTGGGTTGCCTCCCAGCAAGCGCTTCTTTATTGTCTTTAGCTGGACTATTACTGAGCTTTAATCAAGTCTCAATTTTGAGCATTCTTGCTCAAAATTGCTTTCAAGATATTGTTTGACTTTCTGTCCATTAACAATGAACTTTTTGTTAGAATCATTATCCTAAAGCTCTACGTATCCATATGGTGACACACCTGTAATCACATATGGTCCTCTCCACCGGGATTTCAATTTCCCAGGGAATAATCTGAGCCTAGAATTAAATAGCAGAACTTTCTGCCCTGGCTTAAAGACTCTGGATGACAGCTTCTTATCATGCCATCTTTTTGCTTTCTCTTTGTAAATTTTTGCATTTTCGAAAGCATTGAGTCTGAATTCTTCTAGCTCATTTAACTGGAGCAATCGTTTTTCTCCAGCTAACTTGGCATCAAGGTTTAGGAATCTGGTTGCCCAGTAGGCCTTATGTTCCAGTTCCACTGGCAAGTGACAGGCTTTTCCATACATAAGTTGGTATGGAGAGGTCCCTATAGGAGTCTTGAATGCTGTTCTGTATGCCCACAGAGCATCATCCAAGCCTCTTGCCCAATCCCTTCTACGGTTAATCACAGTCCGTTCCAGGATTCTTTTAAGTTCTCTATTAGAGACTTCAACTTGCCTATTTGTCTGTGGATGATATGGAGTTGCCATCCTGTGGCTAACTCCATATCGAACCAAAGCAGAGTAAAGCTGTTTATTGCAGAAATGAGCACCCTCATCACTGATTAGTACTCTAGGGACACCAAATCTGCTGAAGATATGTTTCTGGAAGAATTTCAGCACTGTCTTAGTATCATTAGTGGGTGTTGTAATAGCTTCCACCCATTTGGATACATAATCCACTGCCACCAAAATATAAGTGTTTGAGTATGATGGTGGGAAAGGCCCCATGAAGTCAATACCCCATACATCTAACAACTCAATCTCTAAGATCCCTTGTTGAGGCATGGCATAACTGTGAGGCAGATTGCCAGATCTTTGGCAACTGTCACAATTAAGTACAAACTCTCGGGTGTCTTTATAGAGAGTAGGCCAATAGAAGCCACATTGGAGGACTCTTGTGGCTGTTCGCTCACTTCCAAAATGTCCTCTATATTGTGATCCATGGCAATACCAGAGGATCTTTTGTGCTTCTTCTTTAGGTACACATCTACGGATTACTCCGTCTGCACATCTCTTGAAGAGATATGGTTCATCCCAAAGATAGTACTTCGCATCCGTGATCAATTTCTTTGATTGCTGTCTACTATACTCTTTGGGTATAAATCTCACAGCCCTGTAGTTTGCAATGTCTACAAACCATGGTATTTCCGGATGGCAATAAAGAGTTGCTCATCCAGAAAGTTTTCAGAGATCTCAGTAAGAGGGAGGGACACCCCTTCTACTGGTTCTATTCGGGACAGGTGATCTGCTACTTAGTTCTCTGTCCCTTTTCTGTCTCTTATTTCTATATCAAACTCTTGCAGAAGCAACACCCATCTTATGAGTCTGGGTTTTGAATCCTGCTTTGTGAGTAGATATTTAAGAGCAGCATGGTCAGTGTACACAATCACTTTTGATCCTACTAAATAAGATCTGAACTTGTCAATGGCATAAACCACTGCAAGTAACTCTTTTTCTGTGGTTGTGTAGTTCTTCTGTGCGTCATTTAAAACACGACTGGCATAATAAATGACGTGCAGAAGCTTGTCATACCTTTGTCCCAACACTGCACCAATGGCATGGTCACTGGCATCACAAATTAGTTCAAATGGTAATGTCCAGTCTGGTGCAGAGATGACTGGTGCTGTGACCAGCTTAGCTTTCAGAGTCTCAAACGCCTACAGACACTCCTTATCAAAGATAAATGGTGTGTCAGCAGCTAGCAGATTACTCAGAGGTTTGGCGAGTTTTAAAAAATCTTTTATAAACCTCCTATAGAATCCTGCATGCCCCAGAAAGCTTCTGATTGCCTTAACATTGGCAGGTGGTGGTAATTTTTCAACTACCTCTACCTTAGCTTAATCCACCTCTATTTCCTTGTTCAAAATTTTGTGCCCAAGGACAATTCCTTCAGTCACCATAAAGTGACATTTCTCCCAGTTTAAAACCAGGTTAGTCTCTTGGCACCTCTTTAGAACAAGTACTAGATGGTCAAGATAGGAGCTGAATGAGTCTCCAAATACTAAAAAGTCATCCATGAAGACTTCCAGAAACTTTTCCACCATATCAGAGAAAATAGAGAGCATGAACCTTTGAAAGGTTGTAGGTGCATTACACAGACCAAATGGCATCCTTCTGTATGCAAATACTCTGGAAGGACATGTGAATGTTGTTTTCTCTTGATCCTGGAGATCTACTGCAATTTGATTATAACCTGAATATCCATCCAGGAAGCAGTAGTATTCATGACCTGCTAGTCTTTCTAGCATCTAGTCTATGAATGGTAAAAGAAAATGATCCTTTCTGGTAGCTGTATTGAGCCTTCTGTAATCAATACACATACGCCACCCTGTAACTGTTCTTGTAGGAACCAGTTCATTTTTTTCATTATGAACCACTGTCATGCCACCCTTCTTAGGGACGACTTGGACAGGACTCACCCAGGGGCTATCAGAAATAGGATAAATAATCCCAGCCTCTAGTAATTTAGTGACCTCCTTCTGCACCACCTTCTTCATGGCTGGATTTAGCCGCCTCTGTAGTTGAACCACTGGCTTAGCGTCATCTTCTAATAGGATCTTGTGCATGTATCTGGCTGGGCTAATGCCCTTAAGATCACTGATGGACCACCCAAGAGCTATCTTGTGTGTCCTTAACACTTGAATTAGTGCTTCCTCTTCCTGTGCCTCTAAGGTAGAGCTTATGATTACAAGAAAAGTGTCACCTTCTCCCAAAAATGCATATTTCAGGGATGGTGGTAATGGTTTGAGCTCGGGTTTAGGAGTTTTCTCCTCTTCATGAGGGATTTTCAGAGGTTCTATTATTCTCTCTGGTTCCTCCAGATCAGGCTGTGCATCTTTAAAGATATCCTCTAGCTCTGATTTGAGACTCTCAGTCATATTGACCTCTTTCACCAGAGAGTCAATAATATCAATGCTCATCCAGTCGTTTGGGATGTCTGGATGCTGCATAGCTTTGATAACATTCAACTTAAACTTGTCCTCATTGACTCTCAGGGTTAATTCCCCTTTTTGGACGTCAATGAGGGTTCGTCCAGTTGCTAGGAAAGGTCTTCCTAGAATGAGAGTTGCACTCTTGTGCTCCTCTATTTCCAGTACCACAAAGTCAGTGGGAAAGGCAAATGGCCCAACCATGACAATCATGTCTTCAATCACGCCTGATGGGTATTTAATGGAGCCATCAGCAAGTTAGAGACATATCCGGGTTGGTTTGACTTCTTCAGTCAAACCAAGCTTTCTAATAGTAGATGCAGGTATTAGGTTGATACTTGCCCCAAGATCACATAGAGCTTGCTTGGTACAAGTACCCTCTAATGTGCATGGTATCATAAAGCTTCCGGGATCTTTAAGATTTTTTGGTAGGCTTTTCAGAATGACTGCACTGCATTCTTCAGTGAGGTAAACTTTTTCAGTTTCTCTCCAATCCTTCTTATGACTTAAGATCTCTTTCATGAACTTAGCATAAGAGGGTATTTGCTCAAGTGCCTATGCAAATGGAATCTTTATTTCAAGAGTTCTGAGATAGTCTGCAAAGCGGGAAAATTGCTTATCATGTTCCGCTTGGTGAAGTTTCTGAGGATAAGGCATTTTGGCTTGGTATTCCTCAACCTTAGTTGCTGCAGGTTTATTGCCTATAGAGGTGGTTAGGAAAGCCTTCTTAGAGGGGTTGCTATCAGCACTTGTATGTGTCTGATCCTCCACTGGCGTTTGAATGCCATGGTTGGAAGCTGGATTGGCATTGGACGCCAATTCCTTACCTGTTTCTGGCGTTTGAACGCCAAAACTGAGCTTCCTTCGGGCATTTAATGCTACTTCCTTACATGTTTGTGGCGTTTGAATGCTAGAACTGAGCATGGGTTGGGCGTTTAACGCCAACCCTTCACCCTTTTCTGGCGTTTGAACGCCAGAATTGTTCCTCTCTGGGCTCTTACTGTCCTCAGAGGGATTTTGGGTAGCAGTTTGTTCATTTCTTGGCTTCCTGCTGCCTTTAAGTGAGGTATTTAATGTCTTCCCACTTCTTAATTGAACTGCTTGGCACTCTTCTGTTATTTGTTTTGATAACTGCTGTTCTGTTTGCTTCAACTGTGCTTCCATGTTCATATTAGCCATTCTTGTGTCTTGTAATATCTCCTTGAATTCGGCTAGCTGTTTTGTTAGAAAATCTAATTGCTGATTGAATTCAGTAACTTGTTCTGCAAGACTGAGTTCAGCAGTTACTGTTTTAGCCTCTTCTATCATGGAAGACTCGCTACTTAAGTACAAATGCTGATTTCTGGCAACTGTATCAATGAGCTCTTGAGCTTCTTCAATTGTCTTTCTCTGTAAGCCCATAATAGAAGATGTCTAACTGCACCCACTCTAAAAACATTTCAGAGGGGTATTTTCTTAGCATCTCTCTGTATCTCTCTCAAGCATCATAAAGAGATTCATATCTCCTTGTTTAAAGCCTTGGATGTTTAGCCTTATCTGTGTCATCCGTTTTGGGGGGAAATATTGATTCAAGAATTTTTCTAACAGCTGTTTCCATGTCCTTATGCTAGCCACCTCTTAGCTTGGTCTTTTACAGAAAATGGAAATAATAATAATCTGTAGACATCCTGATCTACTTTCTTATCATGTACTATGTCAGCAATTTATAAAAAATGTGCCAGAAACTCTGTAGGTTCTTACTGTGGGAGACCGGAATATTGGCAACTTTGCTGCACCATGATAATGAGCTGAGGATTCAACTCAAAACTACTGACTCCGATAGAGGGTATATAGATACTACTCCCATATGAAGCAGTAGTGAGGTTAGCATATGACCCCAGACTCCTTTTGGACTGTTCATTTCCACTTAGGTCCATGATGGAGAAAGGGAGATGATGTGGATTTATTTTATTTATTTTATTATAAAAAAATTTCGAAATAATAAAATAAAACAAAATAAAAACTAAAATAAAAATTTGAAAATGTTTTATGAATATTTTAGAAAAAGTGAGAAGAGAGAAAGTGGTTAGGATATTTTTGAAAAAGATGTGATTTTTTAAAAAAAATCTTAAAAGGATAAGATTTGAAAAATTTTGAAATCGAAATCTGAAATTTTTATAAAAAAAAATTCGAAACAATTGCTTAAAAATAGTTAGAAAAGATATTTTTTTATTTTTGAATTTTATTATGAAAGAGAAAAACACACAAAAGACACAAGACTTAAAATTTTTAAATCCAATGCTCCTTGTTTTTGAAAATTTTGGAGGAAAAACACCAAGGCACACCAAACTTAAAAATTTTAAGATCAAAACACAAAGAAGACTCAAGAACACCTTGAAGACTCACAAGAACAACAAGAACAAAAGAAAGAACACCAAACTTAAAATTTTTAGAAAACCAAAATAAAATTTTTGAAAACTAAAGAAAAATTAATAAGAGAACACCAAACTTAAAGTTTGGCACAAGATTTAATCAAAGAAAAATTATTTTTGAAAAAGTTTTAAAAGAAAGATGCCCAATTACCAAGAACACAAACACAATGCTCTAGCTAATTGAGCTATAAATGTAACGTGTTTTAAAGAGGTATTTTTAATAAATAAATTTTTTTTGAAAACTGGTATTTTGAAAAAGCACAAGAAAAACAAGAAAAGACACAAAACAAGACAAACTAAAGATCAAACAAGGAAAATAGACAAGAACAACTTGAAGGTCAAAGATGAACAAAGAACATGCAATTCGAAAATTGAAAGACAAAGAAAAGCATGCAATTGACACCAAACTTAAAACATGACACTAAACTCATATAAAAACTAAAATTAATAAAGAAAAATAATATTTTTGAAAAAAAATTGAAAAGAAAATAAAAGACTCTGACCCAAAAGACAAAATTTTCCTAATCTAAGCAATAAGATTCACCGTCAGTTGTTCAAACTCAAACAATCCCCGGCAACGGCGCCAAAAACATGGTGCACAAAATTCTAATTCACACTTTTCACAATTCGTACCACTAACCAGCAAGTGCACTGGGTCATCCAAGTAATACCTTACGTGAGTAAGGGTCGATCCCACAGAGATTGTTGAGTTGAAGCAAGCTATGGATATCTTGTAACTCTTAGTTAGGATATCAATTATGATTATCAGTTGACTTGCAAATGAACAAGAGAGCATAGATTAAATAATACTTATTATGCAGTAATGGAGAATATATTGGAGTTTTGGAGATGCTTTGTCTTCTGAATCTCTGTTTTCCCCTATCTTCTTCTTCACGCACGCAAGGTTCCTCCTATGGCAAGCTGTGTGTTGGTGAATCACCGTTGTCAATGGCTACCATCCGTCCTCTCAGTGAAAATGGTCCAGGTGTGCTGTTACTGCACGGCTAATCATCTGTCGGTTCTCACTCATGCTGGAATAGGATCCGTTGATCCTTTTGCGTCTGTCACTACGCCCAACTCTCACGAGTTTGAAGCTCGTCACAGTCATTCAATCCCTGAATCCAACTCGGAATACCACAGACAATGTTTAGACTTTCCAGATTCTCAAGAATGCTGCCAATAGATTCTAGCTTATACCACGAAGACTCTGATTAAGGAATTCAAGAGATACTCATTCAATCTAAGTTAGAACGAAGGTAGTTGTCAGGCACGCGTTCATAGATTGAAAATGGAGATGAGTGTCACGGATCATCGTATTCATCATATTGAAGTGCGAATGAATATCTTAGATAGAAACAAGCGTGTTTGAATAGAAAACAGAAATAATTGCATTAATTCATCGAGACGTTGCAAAGCTCCTCACTCCCATTAATGGAGTTTAGAGACTCATGCCGTCAAAGATACAAAGTTCAGATCTAAAATGTCATGAGATACAAAATAAGTCTCTAAAAGTTGTTTAAATACTAAACTAGTAACCTAGGTTTACAGAAAATGAGTAAACTAAGATAGATAGTGCAGAAATCCACTTCTGGGGCCTACTTGGTGGGTACTGGGGCTGAGACTTGAGCTTCTCACATGCCTGGGCTGTTTCTAGAGTTAAACGTCAGGTTGTAACCTGTTTCTGGCATTTAACTCTAACTTGCAACCTATTTTTGGCGTTCAACGCCAGAATACAACATGGAACTGGCATTAAACGCCAGTTTATGTCATTTATCTTTGAGAAAAGTATGAACTATTATATATTACAGGAAAGCCTGGATGTCTACTTTCCAACCCAATTGAGAGCGTGCCAATTGAACTCTTGTAGCTCCAAAAAATCCATTCCGAGTGCAGGGAGGTCAGAATCCAATAGCATCAGTAGTCCTTTTTCAGCTTGAATCAGATTTTTGCTTAGCTCCCTCAATTTCAGCCAGAAAAAACCTGAAATCACAGAAAAACACACAATCTCATATTAAAGTCCAGAAATATGAATTTTGCCTAAAAACTAATAAAAATATACTAAAAACTACATGAAATTACCCCCAAAAAGCGTATAAAATATCCGCTCATCAGAGGTTAAACTTGTGATAGAGGTTAGTCTGGTATGAAGCTCTGTTTGCCCTTGGTGAATAACACCAAGGGTGTTGTCATCCAATGGAGGTTGGGGTGGATAGGAGGGTTCATTACTTTGGAGAAAGGGTGCATGGTAGGAAGGTAGTTCTTCTTGGTAAGGATATGGAGATGGTGTGTATTGAGGTGGTGGTTTTATGTATGGTTCATATGGTTCGTATTGTGGTTGGTGTGGTGGATAAGGGTTAGGGTCATATAAAGGTGAATGGTGAAAAGGGGCTTGTGAGTATGGTGGTCCAAAGCCATGTTGAGGAGGGGGTTCATAGACATGTTGTGGTGGGTATTGAGTGTCACGTAAAGGTCCACCATAACCGTTGTCTTGGTATGCATCATGGAATGGTTGTTGCTCGTGGTATATTGGAGGGGGTTGTTGCCAAGAGGGTTGATCAAATCCTTGTGGCTCCTCCCATCTTTGATTGTTCCAACCATGGTGCATGTTGTCATTATAATCTCCTCTTCCTACAACATAATTATAACCACGCTCGTAGCTAAAGGGGTGAGAAGTCATAGTAGAAAAGAAAAGTAAAAATTACTAAAATTAAGCAACTAAGTCCTAAACTAACAAAAACTAACAAATAAGCAAAAAGAAAGTATTTTGAAAACCAATAATAAGGCACACGTTTGCAATTCCCCGGCAACGGCGCCATTTTGACGAACTGATTTCTATCGGTAAAGAAATTCACAAGAATATAATCGCGTTGTAAGTATAGTTTCTAAACCAACAGAGAATCCTTTCGTACAAAAGTTTGGTTGTCTCAAGTAACAAAACCCAATAAAATTTATAACCGAAGTATTCAAACCACGGGTCGTCTTCTCAAGAAATTACTGGGAAGTATGATTTATTATTGGTTATGGTAAACAATATTTTTGGGTTTTCGAAAGGTTGAACAGGGAAAATAAATTGCAGGAAAAATAAATTAATAACTAGAAAAACTCTTGACAAGATATGAAAATCGGACGTCATATCCTAGTTATCCTTATCAATTATGATGAGAATTGGATTTTGCTACCACCTTATTAACCTCTAACTATGAAGGTAAGTTAAGTAGATAAATCAATTTGATTCCTCAAATCCTAGTCAATTCCTAAGAAAAGACTAGAGTTATTGGAATTCAAATTAATTGGCAAAGATAGTAATTATAATCACAATGAGTTTGATAACTCAAGTGTCTCCAATTAATCAATTCATCAATTAAAGCTAAGAATATAAAAAGCTAAGTAAAAATCATAAATCTGATATACCTCAAATTATATTTAAATATAAATTCAAATCTAACATGAAAGGGTTCATAAGCCAATTTGGCAACATGAGTCAAATACAAGTAAAAGCATTAGAGTATCTAAAGTAGAAGAGAAACATAAATTAAAGTAACATTGAAGCTGGAATGAAGAAGAATAATCCTAAAACTAATAGAAATCCTAAATCCAAAATCCTAAGAGAGAGGAGAGAGCCTCTCTCTCTGTAAACTACATCTAATCCTAAAATTGTGAATTGAATGTTGTGTTCAATAATGGATGTATTTCCCCACTTTATAGCCTCTAATCTATGTTTTCTAGGCCAAAAACTGGATCAGAAACAGCCCAGAAATCGCTCCCAACGATTTATGTTAATTCTGCAGATCGCGCATGTCACTCGTATGTGTCGTCCACGCATGCCCGTCATTCAGCGTTTTCCTTGCCACGCGTACGCGTCGTCCATGCGTTTGCGTCATTTGTGCAGATTCTAATCCACGCGTTTGCATCAGGCACGCGAACGTGTCACTGCGATTTTCTCTATTTTGCGCAGTCGCGTGAGCCATGCGTCTGCGTCGGTGTTCGCTGGTCATCTCCTTGGTTTCTTGTGTTCCTTCCATTTTTGCAAGCTTCCTCTCCATTCTCTAAGCCATTCCTGCCCTATAAAGCCTGAAACACTTAACACGCGGATCACGGCATCGAATGGTATATAAAGGAGAATTAAAATACACAATAAAAAGATCTCTAGGAAGCAAGTTTTCAACCATAGAACAACTTTGGGAAGGAATTGTAATATCATGCTAATCATATGAATAAGTGGGTAAAGACTTGATAAAAACCACTCAAATTAGCACAAGATAAAGCATAAAATAGTCCTTATCGCCTCGTTCTTCACGCCGAGCATTTAATGCTCTTAATGGGTGATTCAAAATCCCGCGCAAAATGACCATTCTACCTTCCTGAGATTTCCCCCAGATTTTCCCATTTCTTCTTCGATCATCACTCTGTTGGCAAGTTTCCTTTTTCTTTCTTTTCTTTAATTCTGCTTTCGCATTTTGTGTTATTTTTCTACGTTTTGATCATACTTGTGTTCTGTGTGTGTCGGTTCATGCTTGAATAGTTTCAGTTTTAGATAGGTATTAGGGGGGTGACCATTCTAGGCTTTTGGTGTTTAGGCTTCGTTTTTTACCATAGATTTACGCTTTGCTTAACTGTAGACTTTGGGTAGGCAAAATGCAGTTTCCTGGTACTAGTGCCGATTTACTGACCCCTTAGACTGATTTTGAGTGGTGCCCCCATTGTTGGGATGGCGCAGTGTCCCGTCATGAAGGCTCCCACTGCGAGAGCGCAGCCCTACGGGAACTTACCGAGTTCCATAAACCGAGTATCTCTATGGAGGGGGCAACGAGGGAGCCAATTATGAGGTTTTCGTCCCTCCCGATCACGAACAGACTTCTCAAATAAATCTACCCATTTGGGGATTTGCATCCCCTTCACCCCCTTTCAAATGGTGTTGCTTAACCGTTGTGACGTGGTGCCATCTCAGTTGCATCCGAACAACTGGGCTTCTATCCGTTGCTTCGAGATGGTTTGTGAGTACTTGGAGCTGCTGACCTCAGTCGAGGTATTTTTATTTCTTTTTACCTTGACAAACCCTTCTAAAGAGGGGAGGGCAAAAAAAAGGCTTCATGTCTTTCCGATCAGCTCAAGGTCGGAGGATCTTTGGCCTGTTTGAGGATTCATACCACGGTTTTAAGGATAAATACTTCAAGGTTCGCCCGGTTGAAGGTCGGCACCCCTTTTGGTTGAGATTGGAGGGGAGCGTCCATCCCGACCTACTCGAGCTTCGGGGCTGCAACTAACGCCTTTACTAAGGTGACGTACAAAGGGTTGTCTCCCGAGAACAAGAGGGTCGCCGACGTGTTGTTGGCTATTTTTGGGAGAAACCATGTCAATCCCCACCTCCTAATGGATGATCGGGATATGGCTAGAAGTTACATACGTGAGTAGTCATTTAGTCATTTGCTCAGGTTTATTATTTGTGCTGCTAATAAACTATTTTTCCCAACTAACGAGCTTTCATTTGTTGCTGCAGTATCAATGGCTGGCGAGTAGGTTGGACTTGATGCTTTGTTCAATACCTTCCTTGCTGATGGTAGCAACGACGAACCTGCCACCCCTACCAACGAGGTGCCTCCCCAGGATGTCGTCGAGCTTGAGGCACAGTCTCAACCTACTCAGGGGGAGGTGGCATGGACCAGCGCTGGTTCAGGTCCCAGACCAGATTTGGAGGTGGAGGTTGAAGGGCTAGAGGTGGTTTTCCTTGACAACCCAAGAAAAAGGAAGCCATCTTCTAGTCTTGAAGGAGTTCTCACGGTGATGGTGAAGAACTTCGATGCCATGAACTTTATTGATTCCCAACTGCTTCCCGGCATGAAGGACTTCTTCTATGGTGGGGATCTCGCCTCGCAGGCCAGATGGATGTTCCGAACTCTAGTTTGGGGAGCCGCTATAGCAAGAAAAGCGGAATCCGCCTTGGCGGAGGTGCGGTCGTTGGAGAACAAGCTTGAATCCTCCGTCAAGGCTAATGCCAAGTACAAAGATGAGGTCAAGTTGCTTCAAACACTGCTAGCTAACGCCGAGGAGAAGCTCAAGATCGCCAAAGTGATAGTCAAGACCTCCGATGCTGCCGTGGCGTGCCTTATCGAGTGGGAGCTTATCTTGAAAGGTCAGCTTAACGCTGCTCAAGGTCGGGTGGCTGAGCTTGAGAAGGAACGTGATGAGGCCCTCTCGTCGGTAAGACGGCCCAAGCTGAAACAGCTGAGTTTAAAAAGAAGTATAAAGAGACCGTGAAGCAGGGCAAGAATGCCATCTTGATGACCGAGGAGGCCCTCAAAGCTCAAGTGAAACTGCTGGCTCCCAACTTTGACACTTCGGCTATCAGAGTTTTCAAGACCATCAGGGATGGCAAGATTGTTGATATGCTGAAGACGTAACTTGTACTTTTTTGGGTTTTGTAATTTGTAACCCTTTGAACACTAGTGGTTTTAGCAAGTCTGTTTGCCGTTTTGTCGGTGTGTAATGAACTGCTCGCTCCCCGCTTTGTCGGTAATTATCTTGCTTGATGTTTTCTTACCGTTTTGTTGGTAATTAGCTATTTGCTTATACTTGTTTACCATTTCGTTAGTAATTAGTGAAGCCAAGTCGTGGCTTTTATCGTTTTAGTAGCCGTACATTGTGGCATTTGTTACTTTGGTGGTTCTCGGGGTGACGCATTGCTACGGTGTTGATTACTCAGCACAATAATTTGATTAATAATATTGAATACAAAAAAGAGATGACGAGTAGCAAATAAGCAACTAATGGTAAATAATCCAAACACAAAGTGATAGCAAATAAATGACAAGGGCAAATAATCCAACGTAAAGTAATACGGGTCTTATTAAACCGGTTAAACCGGCAGACCACTTGCTCGCCTAGTATGCCTCGAGTTCTAAGAATAGAACCTTCTTAGCTTGCTCATGTTCCAGGTTCTAGGAACTTCCCTGCCATCTAGTCATTCCAGTTTGTAGGCGCCGTTACCGAGCACCTCTTTTACCCTGTACGGGCCTTTCTAATTTGCCGCCAACTTTCCTTCCCTAGGCGTCGACAGGCCAACGTCGTTACATCGCAAGACTAGGTCACTTGGCTCAAAATTTCTTTTGAGTACTTTGCCGTTGTAGCGTAGTGCCAACTAGTGCACGAAATTGTGATATCTGACAACGGCACCAAAAACTTGGTACATGCGATCGTAATCTAAATACTTTCCTCACAATTCTGCACAACTAACCAGCAAGTGCACTTGGTCGTCCAAGTAATACCTTACGTGAGTAAGGGTCGATCTCACGGAGATTGTTGGTTTGAAGCAAGCTATGGTCATCTTGTAAATCTCAGTCAGGTGATGTGCATATTCTTGATATGCTACGATTTAGGAAATTGCACGATCGGCAAAATTCCTTCCGGCAAGTGCACCGGTTATCGTCAAGTAAAAACTCACAATAGAGTGAGGTCGAATCCCACAAGGATTGGTTGAGTGAGCAATTCGGATTAGAAGTATGTTCTAGTTGAGCGGAATCAAGATTTAGATGAGAATTGTGAAATGTAAAATTGCATGAATTAAAGAGCGAGAAGCTAAATTGCTGAAATTAAAAGGGATGGGGGTGATTGCATGAATTTAATTGCAGAATGTTAGAGAAAGTGGTAGATCAGAAATGGGGAATTCATTGGGTTTCAGGAGATATTGAGATCTCCGAATCAAAAACGTTTTATCTCTTCCTCAACCAATGCATTCATTGAATTTTGCTTGGCAATCTTATATGATTGGATCCCAATCCCTTGGCTCACCAATTCTCTCTAAAAACAAACAAATTCCCAATCCCTTGGTTTAAATGTTCATAAGAAGAGATGATGCTCGATCACTGATTATACCACACAGTTTCATGAACCACAATTTGGTAGGATTACATGTCACAATATCCATCCAAACCCCAATCCAATTCACTGTGAGAAAGCTTCTCTAGCATGAATCCTCCATTCCTTTCCCAAGGTTCCGAAGGATTCCAATTATGGGTAGTTTCTTTCCCAAGACAACTACCCAATGGAATTAGATCGAGAAGCTTTCTAACAAAATTCAAGAGAAAAGATTGAAGAAGAAGATAAAACTATTATTGATTCATTGAATTACAATAGAGCTCCCTAACCCAATGAAAGGGGTTAGTGTTTCATAGCTCAGAATTCAATTACAGAGAAAATAAATTGCTAAAAGTGAAGTCTGTAAAAGATCCCCCTCAGGGGGCTGGATTCCCCTTTCATCCCCTCTCTTTTCAAATGCCGAAACTAAGGCCTTTAAATAGGCTCCCTAAATTACAAAATGAAAATGAAATTAAAAGCAAATTACAATCAAATGAAAATAAACTATTCTAGATGATTCTTGTGGCCTTGATTTGGTGTTGTTGATGGGCCTTGCTTGCTTGAAGGGTAGAGTGACAAAATTGATCCAAAAAGGATAATGATCCATTAAACTACACTCAAACGTTGCACCCCCCTTTCTTGAGTCGTCACTTTGTTCTCTTGTCAACCTTGCCAATTTGATGCCAAATATAGACTATTATACCTCGTTGGAAAGCTATGGATGTCAGCTTTCTAACGCAACTGGAAGCACCTCAATTGGATCTCTATAGCTCAAGTTATACTCCATGGAAGGTGAAGAGGTCAGCTGGCCTGATTGCATGTTGGTACTATGCTCTTCTATGCACATTACGGGGCTGTTTTCTCCCTCAATTTTTAGTATCCACCATGCATGCTATATATGCTTGGAAAGCTCTAGATGTCTTCTTTCCAATGCATTTTGAATCACCTCATTTGGAGTTTTGTATCTCAAGTTATTTATGTTTGAAGAAGGCATGGTCAAGCTGTTCCATATAACACGTTTAAGCTCCAGTTTAAGCTTAAACTGGAGCTTAAACGCTGGCACTCCCTGGAGGCACAAGCTCGAGCACGTTTAAGCTTCAGTTTAAGGTTAAACTGAAGCTTAAACGTGGAAATGGAAGAAGGCAACCCTGGAGGAGAATGTCGAACACGTTTAAGCTTCAGTTTAAGGTTAAACTGAAGCTTAAACGTGGAATGGCTCCCTGATGCTTTCAATTCTGGCGTTTAACTTCCAGTTTAAGGTTAAACTGGAGGTTAAACGCCACTTTCAGCCCTTTCCTCAGCTTTCATGATTTTTGGCGTTTTAAGCTCCAGTTTAAGCTTAAACTGGAGCTTAAACTCCACATGTGATATTCAAGCTTCCTTTATTGATTTTGTTGCTTCCTTGCCTAGCCTCTTCTTCCCTGAAATCATCCAAACAACTGCATCAAAGTCTTGCAAAATTTCATGAGAATTCTTCCATTCATAGCATTCAAGGAATATAACTAAAAACTCATGGAATTTGCATCAAAATCTTCATGTTTGAATGATTTAAGACAAGCATGACTATTTGGCCCAAATGATTACTTAAGGCTCAAGAAAATGCATAAAACAACTAAAAATAAAAGAAAAAGGCTAGTGAAACTAGCCTAAGATGCCTTGGCATCATCAGGCGGATTCAAATGGTTATGAAGCTTTGATAATTAAAAGATATATAGACATAAAATAAAGATAGAGATACTTATGTAATTCATTGGTGGGAATTTCAGATAAGCGTATGGAGATGTGTTATTCCTTCTGAATCTCTGCTTTCCTATTGTCTTCATTCAATCATTCATACTCCTTTCCATGGCAAGCTGTATGTTGGTGATCACCGTAGTCAATGGCTACCTCCTATCCTCTTAGTGAAAATGGTCCTCTACGGTTTCTGTATGGCTAATCAACTATCAGATTTCTTGTCTCAGATGAAAAATAACAGGCACAGCTACCGCCTGGCTAATTGATGTGTGAGCATCTTTTCTATCTTTTTCTAGTGAATTTACATGGATTTTGTTGAGTTTAATCAAGAATTAATTGTATTTTAGCCACTATCGATGCTATTTTGAGTTTTGTGTAATACTGTTTATTTTAGGTAGCATTCGGCTGAATTTGATGGAGTTTCTGTAGCACAAGAATCAAAGGAGATGGCTGCGAGGAGCGACGCGCACGCGTACCTGACGCGTGCGCGTGATTTGGAGGTATCCATGGCGACGGGTGCGCGTGACTGACGCGTACGCGTGAATTGAAGATTTGCTCAGCAATGTGTCCACGTGACCGACGCGACCGCGTGACTTGCGAAGAAGACTAGCGACGCGTACACATGACTGACGCGTACGCGTGACATGCGCCACGTGTAGAAAATGCAAGAAAACAATGGGGGTGATTTCTGGGCTGTTTTGACCCAGTTTCCAGCCCAGAAAACAGATTATAAGCTGTAGAATGGACAAATCAAGTAGTCCCCACCCATCAGCTGAAGACTTGTTAATTAATTCGAATTTAAATTCAAATCTTATCTTTAGGAAAAGATCTTATTTTTAATTTTAGATAATTATATTTTAAATTAATTAGGATTTGTTATAAATAGGAATTTAGATGCCATCAGATGGAAAGACAGTACATTTTACCAGAATCCTTATTTTTCTTCTCTGAACCATGAGCAACAAATCCTTCATTGTTAAGGTTAGGAGCTCTATCTATTTGTATGGATTAATTTGTTTCATCTTTCTAATTTAATCCATATTTTGATTTATATTTCAATAATTTGTTTTCGTTCTTTATTTTATGAATTTGGGTGGAACGGAAGTATGACCCATGTTCTAATTGAGTTCTTGTAAAACTTGGAAAAGCTCTTTACTTGAACAACAGCTTGAAAACATATTATCCTAAATTTCTAATTGTTTGTATTTAACGGGATACGTGACATATAATCCCCTTATTTTTGGATAATTAGAATTTTTGTGGCATATAAACTGGAATTTGAACTTCACCTTCTAATTGGAATTAATTGACCAAGGAATTGGCAGTTAATGAATTTTAGAAGAGACTAGAAAGGTCTAAGGAATTAGGGTTTAGTCACATATAGTTTGCCATGAAATTAAATCTTACATGATTAAATTAGTTAGTAATAAAAGTTAATCCGGAAAATTGATAACTCTGAAGCCTTAGCTGTTTTCTCAATATTTTTTTCCCAACTCATTGCTGCTTACTTTCTGAAATTCTTAATTACTTTTTAATGCTCTTTGAATACTAAAACACTTTTTTCTGCTTGCCTAACTAAGCATATCACTCAATAACTGTTGCTTATGATGCACAGAAACTTGTCTCTCAACAAATTTCCATTCGGCAAGTATACCGAATTGTCGTTAAGTAAAAACTCACAATAGAGTGAAGTCGAATCCACAGGGATTAACGGATTAAACAATCAATGGTTAATTGATTATCCTAGTTAGACGAATCATATTGGAGTGATAAGTAACAAGGAAATGTAAATGGCATAAAAGTAAAGAAATGCAATAAAGTGCAAAAAAGTAAATGGCAAGAAAAGTAAATGTAAGAACTAAAAAAAATGAATATTGGGATCAAGAGATATTGCAATCCTCCGGATCAAGTTCATTCTCATCTCTTCCTCAATCAATGCATTCATTGATCTCCTTGGCAATCTTATGTCATTGGATCCCAATTCCTTGGCAATCTAATCTCTCTAAGCTTGAATAATTTCTCAATTCCTTGATTTAATTACTCATGGAAAGAGATGAAGTTTGGTCACTGATTATACCACACACATTCATAGATCAAAGTATTGGGAGGATTACATGTCCCTATATCCGCCCAACCCCCAACCTAATCCAATGTGATCTCCTCATTCCTCTTCCAAGGTTCCGAGGAGATCCAATTATGGAGAGCTTCTCTTCCAAGATAGCTAACCAATTGGATGAAGATCAAAAGCTCTCTACTAAAATCAAGAGAAAAGAAAGAAGAAGAAGAATAAGAACTATAATTGATCCATTGAATCACAATAGAGCTCTCTAACCCAATGAAAAGAGTTAGTTGATCATTGCTCTACCAAAATGGAAAAGAAAGAAAGTGCAGAAAAGTAAAGATGAAGATTAAAACTAACATTGAAACTTCCAAATTCATAAATAAAAAGTACAAAGAAAAGAAACTGCTCCTAAGGAAGAAAAGAAGAGAAAAAGGAGAAGAGTGGTTGAGGGGAGGGGTCTGAAGACCCACTCCCCTTGGAGTGTGCTAATTCACAGAAGATCGAATTGGTCTTCACTCTCTCCCCCTTCCTTCAATTCTCTGTTCCCGTCTTCCTTTTAATGTAAAAACTAAGGCCCTTATATAGGCTCTCCTAAATTACAAAATGAAATTAAAAGCAAATTACAATTAAATGAAAATTTCTATTTTAGATGCTTCTTGTGGCCTTGATTGGTTGACACTTGTGGGCTTGCTTCCTTGAGGTTGGGTGGTCCTTGAAAGAGAAGTGAATCAAGTTGAGGTCCAGGTGCTAAGGTTAGTGCTACCATTAGCCATACTAACGCTACAAGTGTGGCGTTAGTGCTGAAGTTAGTGTGGCTAACGTCACACTTGCTATCCAGTTGGTGTTTTTGGGGCTTAAAAGATGCCTATTGTTTGTGCTCCAATTTCATGCCCACTATGAAGTATTATATATCGTTGGAAATCTCTGAATTTTGGCTTTCTAACGCAACCGGAATCACCTCAATTGGACCTCCGTAACTCAAGGTATGCTCCTTTGAAGTGGACAAGGTCGCTGGCATAGTCGCTAGCATTACTGGAAAAGGTGAGTCACGATAACGCTAGCGATAAAGGGTTTAATATTACCAGGTTCTAGAGCTCAAACTTAATGTCCACCTCCATACTATTATATATTGTTGGAAAGCTCTGGATGTCTACTTTCCAACGCAACTGGAATCACCTCAATTGGACCTTTGTAACTCAAGTTAAGCACCTTTGAAGTACACAAGGTCGCTGGCATAGTCGCTAGCGTTACTGGAAAAGGTGAGTCACGATAACACTAGCGATCAGGGGATTAATATTGCCAGGTTCTGGAGCTCAAAATTAATGTCCATCCCATACTATTATATATTTTTGGAAAGCTCTGGATATCTACTTTCCAACGCTTTTAAAAGCGCATCATTTAGAGCTTTACAGCTCGAGTTACACTTCTTGGAAGGTGAAGAGGTCAGCCGGCCTTACTACGAGTTGATACCATGTTCATCTTTGCACTTTCGGGGCAGGTTTTCTCCCTCAAATTTAGTGTCCACCATGTAGTGCCATATATGCTTGGAAAGCTCTGGCATCCTACTTTCTAATGCCACTGGAATCACCTTATTTGGAGTTTGTGGCTCATGTTATTCTTGTTTGAAGAAGGCATGGTTAGGCTGCCGAGTGAGGTTTTTGCCCACGTTAGTGTCCACGTTAGTGTAACTAACGTGGGTGTTCTTGGCTTTACAAACGTTAGTGGTGTTCACTTTTTCCACTAATGTTGGAGTTTCCCTTGTGCATTCGGCCACATTGATTATATCAATGGCCTTGCACTCTCCTTTTGGATTCTCTTCTGTATTGCTTGGGAGAATACTGGGAGTAGTTTCAATGACTTTCTTACTCAGTTGGCCCACTTGTGCCTCCAGATTTTTGATGGAGGATCTTGTTTCACTCATGAAACTAAATGTGGCCTTTGACAGATCAGAGACTAGATTGGCTAAATGAGAAGTGCTTTGTTCAGAATTCTCTGTCTGTTAGTGAGAAGATGATGGAAAAGGCTTGCTATTGCTCAGCCTATTGCGTCCACCATTGTTGAAGCCTTGTTGAGGCTTTTGTTGATCCTTCCATGAGAAATTTGGATGATTTCTCCATGATGAATTATAGGTGTTTCCATAAGGTTCACCCATGTAATTAATCTCTGCCATTGCAGGGTTTTCAGGATCATAAGCTTCTTCAGAAGCTGCCTCTTTAGTGCTGCTGGATGCATTTTGCCATCCATTCAGACTTTGAGAAATCATGTTGACTTGCTGAGTCAACACTTTGTTCTGAGCCAATATGGCATTCAGAGCATCAATTTCAAGAACTCCTTTCTTCTGAGGTATCCCATTATTCACGGAATTCCTCTCTGAAGTGTACATGAACTGGTTATTCGCAACCATGTCAATAGGTTCTTGAGCTTCTGCAGGCGTTTTATTTAGGTGAATGGATCCACCTGCAGAATGGTCCAATGACATTTTCGAAAACTCAGATAGACCATAATAGAATATATCTAATATGGTCCATTCTGAAAACATGTCAGATGGACACCTTTTGGTCAACTGCTTGTATCTTTCCCAAGCTTCATAGAGGGATTCACCATCTTTTTGTTTGAAGGTCTGAACATCCACTCTAAGCTTGCTCAGCTTTTTAGGAGGAAAGAATTTATCCAAGAAGGCAGTGACCAGCTTATCCCAGGAGTCCAGGCTATCCTTAGGTTGTAAATCCAACCATATTCTAGCTCTGTCTCTTACAGCAAAAGGGAAAAGCATGAGTCTGTAGACTTCAGGATCAACTCCATTCGTCTTTACAGTCTCACAAATCTGCAAGAACTCAGTTAAAAACTGGTAAGGATCTTCAGATGGAAGTCCATAAAACTTGCAGTTCTGTTGCATTAAAGCAACTAGTTGAGGCTTAAGCTCAAAATTATTGGCTCCAATGGCAGGAATGGAGATGCTTCTTCCATCAAATTTGGACGTTGGCTTTGTGAAGTCACCAAGCATTCTCCTTGCATTATCATTATTGAGTTCGGCTGCCATCTCCTTCTCTTGTTCAAAAATTTCTGAAAGGTTACTTCTAGATTGTTGTAATTTAGCTTCTCTTAGTTTCCTCTTCAAAGTCCTTTCAGGTTCTGGATCAATTTCAACAAGAGTGCCTTTTTCCTTGTTCCTGCTCATATGAAAGAGAAGAAAAACAAGAAAAGAAGAGGAATCCTCTATGTCACAGTATAGAGATTCCTTTATGTTAGTAGAAGAAGAAAGGGGAGAAGAATGTAGAAGAGGGGATTCGGATATTTAGATGGAGAGAGGTGAAGAGAAGTATTAGTAATTAAATAATTAAATAGAACAAGAAAAGAGAGGGAGAATTTCGAAAATAATTTTAAAAAGGGGTTAGTAATTTTCGAAAATTAAAGATAAAATATAATTAAAATTAAAATTTAGAACAAAAAGAATTTTTGAAAAAGAGGTGAGATATTTTCGAAAATTAGAGAGGGAAAAGTAGTTAGGTGGTTTTGAAAAAGATAAGAAATAAACAAAAAGTCAAATAGTTAGTTGAGAAAGATATTAAAATCAAATTTTAAAAAGATAAGAAGATAAGAAGTTAGATAAGATATTTTAAAATCAAATTTTGAAAAAGATAAAATTTTGAAAAAGATAAGATATAAAAGATAAGATAAGATATGTTTGAAAAAGATTTAATTTTTTTAAATTAAAATTAATTACTAACAAGAAACTAAAAGATAAGATTCTAGAACTTAAAGATTGAACCTTTCTTAACAAGCAAGTAACAAATTCCAAATTTTTGAATCAATCACATTAATTGTTAGCTAATTTTCAAAAATTTGATATAAAGATAAGAAAAATGTTTTGAAAATATTTTGAAAAAAGATTTTTGAAATTTTTGAAAAATAGAAAAAAATTGAAAAGGATATAATTTTTGAAAAAGATTTTGAAAAGATAAGATTTTTAAAATTGAAAATTTGACTTGACTTGTAAGAAACAACTAATTTTGAAAATTTTTGACTAAGTCAACTCAAATTTTCGAAAATTATGAGAAAAATAAGGAAAAGATATTTTTTTGATTTTTGAATATTTTAATTATGAGAGAGAAAAATTAAAAACGTCATTTTTGTGTTTTTCTCTTTTCTTTATGGATCAAAACAAAGAATGCATGCAAGAACACTATGAATGTCAAGATGAACACCAAGAACACGTTGAAGATCATGATGAACATCAAGAACATAATTTTTTAAAAAAAAATTTTGATGCAAAGAAAACATGCAAGACACCAAACTTAGAAATCTTTAATGCATGGACTCTAACAAACGAAAAATGCATATGAAAAACAACAAACAACACAAAACAAGAAAACATCAAGATCAAACAAGAGGACTTATCAAGAACAACTTGAAGATCATGAAGAACACTATGAATGCATGGAATTTTCAAAAAATGCAAGAAAAATTTTTAAAGCATGCAATTGACACCAAACTTAAAAGTTGACTCAAAACTCAAACAAGAAACACAAAATATTTTTTATTTTTATGATCTTATTAATTTTTTTGGATTTTTATTAATTTTTTCGAAAATATTTTTGGAAAAACGAAAAAGAAAAGAAAAATTTTGAAAAGAAAATTACCTAATCTGAGCAACAAGATGAACCGTTAGTTGTCCATACTCGAACAATCCCCGGCAACGGTGCCAAAAACTTGGTGGACGAAATTGTGATCCTCAAAGTTGGTCTCTTTGTATTTGTATGAAATCAAAAATACCCCAAAGAGATCATGGTGTGATGAATTGGGATCTTAATAATCCCTGGTGTGATCTGATGAGTGTTTTTGGTGGAAAAATGAATTTCTCCCAAAACACACAGATCTAACCGGCAAGTGCACCGGGTCGCATCAAGTAATAATAACTCACGGGAATGAGGTCGATCCCACAGGGATTGATGGATTAAGCAACTTTAGTGGGTGATTAGTTTAGTCAAGCTAACATTTATGTGAATTGTGTGAAATTGTAACCAACAGAAAGTAAGGACAATGAATTTAAAGTTGCAGAATGTAAATTGACAAGTAACTTAAAGAGCAAGAAATGTAAATTGCAAGACTCTTAAATTGCAAGAATTATAAATTGCATGAAATTGTAAAGGGAATTGGGAATTGGATTTGCAGAATTTAAACAAGGAAAAGTAAATTGCAACAACTAGAAGATTGGAATATAACTTGATTGAATCGGATCAAAAAAACAGAAACGTAAATAAACATGAAAAGCATTAAACAGAGAATGTGAAATTGGAATTCAGATCTCAGGACCCAAGAGACTAGATAACCAAGTCTAGATCTCAATGCCTTCCTAGATCCAACAAGAGCAATTGCAAAGAAATTAAAGAAGTAAAGTGCAGAAGGAGTAGACGAAGAAGCAATTAACCGAAACTGAAATTCAAGTGTGCAGTAAATAAAGCAGAGAGATCTTAGGATGAGATTGAAACAGAATTCCTTCAATTCTCCAACCCAAGACTCAAAAACAAATTAAAGAGAGAGCTCTCTACTACTACTCCTAATGCTCCCTAGTGGAGCCAGCCTCCTAACAAATATGAAAATGATGCCTTATATAGGCTTTACAAAAATGGAAATGAAAACGAAATTAAAAACAAATTACAATTAAATGAAATTCCTATTTTATCTATTTCTTGTGCCTTTGAGTGATGATCATGGGCCCTTTCTCTTGATGGAATTGGGTTGAGAGAGGCCTTGGTTGATTGCTCTTGGAGTTTGGAGAAGAACCGAATTGAACCGGGTTGGAATCATGAAAGCTTGAGTAAAAGTTGGAAAAGTTAGGGTCAAAGTTAGGGGTCTAACTTTGAGGCTAACTTTTCATATCAGCTAGCAAAATTTGCTGATACCAACGTTGGTGCCAAAGTTAGGGGTCTAACTTTGGCTCCAACGTTGGCCATTCCTAATACACCTAAGGCGCCAACTTTGTCCTCTTGTCATGTTGCCAATTTTATGCCCAATATAGACTATCATATATGGTTGGAAAGCTCTAAATGTCAGCTATCTAACCCACTTGGAATCACTTCAATTGGACATCTACAACTCAAGTTATGATCATTTGAAGAGGGCATGGTTGCTGGCTTTGGTGTGCAGCGTTTGAGGTAAAGTTTGCCTCAAACGTTAGCGAAAACGCCAGTTCTGGAGGCTCAAACGTATTGTCCACCCCATACTATTATACATTATTGGAAAGCCCTGAATGTCTACTTTCATTTGCCGTTGGAAGCGCATCAATTGGAGCTCTACATTGGCCTCACTGCAGGTTGCCACCATGTTCGTTTATGCACATTGCGGGGCAGTTTTCATCCTCAATTTTAGTGTCCACCATGCAGTGCCATATATTCTTGGAAAGCTCTTGATTCCTAATTTCCAATGCTTCTTGAATCACCTCATTTGGAGCTCTGTAGCTCAAGTTATTCTTGTTGGAAGTATACCCCTTCAAGCTGTTGTGGTGTGTGGCGCCAACGTTAGCCTCCAAGTTAGGGGTCTAACGTTGGCGCAAACGTGAGTAGCCCCTGGGACAAATTTTTCATGCCAACGTTAGCCTCCAAGTTAGGGGGCTAACGTTGGCGCAAACGTGGAGTAGCCCTTGGTGATTTTCCAATTCTCACGTTAGCCTCAAAGTTAGGGGTCTAACTTTGAGGCTAACTTTTCACCCAAAACTTTTTGTCCTCTCTTCCTCCTTGTTTTGAGCCACGCTTTTCTTCCTTGATTTGGTCATGGGTCACGCTTTTAGAAGCGTGGTCTAAGCCTCCAAAGTGTGCTCCAATTTCAAAGTGTGCCCAAAATTCCTCTTTTCTCTTTTTAGCTTATTTTGTGCTCTTTTTGCTTCTTTTTCTTCTTATTTCCTACAAAGTTTATCAAATCAAAAGATCAAAGAAATGTACCATTTAAGCACCAAAGAATGCAATATTTAAGCACTAATCATAAATTTCTTGTATGAAAAAGCATAGAAAAACATGACATGGTGACATGTCATCACAACACCAAACTTAAACCTTACTTGTCCCCAAGCAAGAAAAGAATCATGCAATAAAGATTGACAATCCAAGGCAAGGAGAATAGCAACTCAATGTTCATGGTAAGCTAGTTTTCTACGCATGCTACAATCACAAAAGAAATGTAGATGATTGATGCTTCCATCTAGCTCAATTTATGAAATCTTTCTTTTATATTTCTTCCGTGAAGCAAGCTTTTGATTTTCTTATTAGCTTCTCCTTTTGGGTGCTTTGCCCCATGAGTTGATAACAAAGCTACGACTTCTAAATGCTTTGTTTTCAAGTATTACCACTTGATACATAAGCACCACAAGCATTTGATTAGAGGACTTCATTAAGCTCATTTTCTTTTCTTTTCTTGACTCTCTAATCATTGATGCTCAGAGCCTTGAGCTTTGAGGGAGTGCTTTTGCACTTTGAGCCTAGCCTTGACTTCTAAGTGTTTTGTTTTCAAGCATTTGGCTTGATACATAAACACCACAAGTACTTAACAAATAAATTGCCATTGGTACTCAGAGCCTTCAGCTTTCTCATTCTTTCCCTTTTTCTTTTCTTGCTTTATTTTGCATTTGCTTTCAAGGTTTTCATGATTTTAAAAGATTTCACAAAATGTCCTAGATGAAAACTTCAATTAAATAAAATCCAATGCAATTAAGCAACAATCAAACATACTAGCTTTCCAATACCTTTATGCACATGCTAAAATCTTCTTTAATGCCTTGTTTGTTTATGATCATGATACTTTGTTGCTTTTGAATTCACAAAACTCAAGTTGGTAATCATAATAACATAGCACCATGTTGCAATTTAGAATTCAAACTATGCCTTTTCATACACACATGCATACAGAGAAGGTAAAGACAATCATGCAGTTTATAGTGCTTGAAACAAATTAGAGGAAAAGGAACTTTACAACCTTGTAGTTCATCTTCTCTATTGTTGTCATTTTCCTCCCATTCTCCTCCTTCCCATACCAAACTCAGAATGCTTGCTCATCCTCAAGCAACTATTAGAACCGTGGCTATGGGGCTAAGATGGATCATGAATGTCTTACACAAGAAATGTTAGTAGTACATGTGTTTCAAGCAAGCAAAATTAAAGATAATAATCAAGGCACAAGAGACAGAGGCATTGTGATTGCAAGCTTAAGAAGGTGAGCATAATACTTTGCATAAAGAATAAGTGGCACACCAAACTTAGTGTGACACTTTCACTTGGAATCAATGCAAGTATCCAGTAAAGATTTGAAGCAAATTGTGTTGCATAGCAACACCAAACTTAAAATGCAATCCTATGTCCATTTATTTGTATTAAAACAAAGCAAATGAAACTGTTCTTTATTAAATACGATCACTAAGCCAAGAACCTGTCATTAATAAAGCTCTCTTGGTGATGTATTAATAAACACAGCAAATAAGCAGACTAAAATGAAAGCATTAAAAACAAAGAATTAACTAAAGTAAACAGAATAACAAAATATCAAACCAAAAGAAAATTAACACTGCAACGACATTATGGTTATGCAGACAAGTGGTGTTGCTGAATGATTTGCATAGAAAAATAGGTGGCACACCAAACTTAGAATCTTGGTGTGTCGCTTTCATTTTTGATTTGATGCAATCATCCAAAAAGATTGAAAACAATTTGTTGCAAGGCAACACCAAACTTAGAATGTAGCCATATGCCAATTTATTGAATTTGAAATAAAACAAAGAACGAAAGCAAAGCAGAGAAGAGAATTTGTACCTACTGTTGACATTTTGTTTACTTTCTTCCTCTTCTTCCAGTTTGTTAAGAGGAATGACTCCAAGAGGGGAGAAGTTTCAGCTACTGTCCCTTGTCTTGGTTTTTCCTCAGCAAGCTTCCTTTTGCAAATGGCTCGATTGATCTTGCTTACTGGATTAGGGACAGGATTGGTGCTTTTGTTAGTTGCCTTCACTTCTTTGAATCCAAGTCTTGGTTGCTGTGTGATTATTGGAGTGATTTCTTCATTAAGGGCCTCTTGTGTTGGTGGTTCCACGAACCCTTCCTTCATGTGATTTACTGCTTCACTTGAGTGTGAATTCTCTGGAATGACTTCCTCACTTTCATGCTCCTCCACTCCTTTCTTTGCACCCAACATTTGTTTTAATAGCTCTATCATGGGGGAGGTTTGTTTATCTTCCCAACATTTCTTCATCTCTTCGTCATACCTTTCAATCATGGATTCAAGTGTTGAGGCGTTTTGGTCCAGGGAGGTTTGTGAGAGTTGTGAGTCTTCATGTTCTCTTATCGTCTCAAGTGGCTTCTGTGAATATGCAAGGTCAGGTTCAAATGTTTCCTCTACCTCATTTTTCATTGAAATTTCTCTTGACACAGAGGCTTCCTCATCTTGCTTTTCCACTTCCTCACCCACAAATTTGTCTTCATCCTTACTGTTTGACGGTTCTAAGCTCCTCTTTATTTGCTCTAAGGGTCCATTCATCTCCTTGAGGATGGTTTCTTCCCAAGATTGGGGTTGTGTGAAGCTTGCCACGACTTTTCTGTGTATTTCAATGGCTTCGCGTTGGCGTTCTAAGGGTTCTTTGGACCATTGAAGGTACTCCTCAACCGCTAATTCAAGAGATGAAGGTTGAGAGTAATTTTGGTGACGTGGATGTGTTGTGGTGAAGTTGTGTTGAGGGGTGTGGAATGAGTTGTGTGATTGATGGGATGACTGGTATGAATTTTGGAGGAAACTTTGTGTTGAGGCATAATCAAGTGATGAAGAACTTTTAGATGAGAAACTGGGACGTGAAGGTGGATGCTCTTTCATTCTGTGGCGACACCCCCATCTACCATGAGGATAATAATATGAATTATTTTGTAGTGGTGGTTGGTATCCCATATGATTTTCTTGCTCATCTTGTATTTCTGAAGCATAGCTCCGTGAATTGGAGTGCCCAGAATTTGAAGTTCCTTGGTGATATTCCCAACCACCATTAGAGATTGGTGATGGTGGGTAATATCCCATAAAATTTGTTTGATCATAAGATGAGTTGAACTCCATTTGAATTTTGTAAAACACAACACCAAGGAAAATTGAAATTCAGATCTCAGAGATGAATTTCTTAGTGAGGCAATAACTCAAACACCTTGGTTTCAACTTAGAACAAAGAACAAAAATAAAGAAAATGCTTGATCTAGACTTCTCACCCACTTAATCATTGTTGATCTAATCAATCCCCGGCAACGGCGCCAAAAACTTGATAAGTGTTTTTGGTGGAAAAATGAATTTCTCCCAAAACACACAGATCTAACCGGCAAGTGCACCGGGTCGCATCAAGTAATAATAACTCACGGGAGTGAGGTCGATCCCACAGGGATTGATGGATCAAGCAACTTTAGTGGGTGATTAGTTTAGTCAAGCTAACATTTATGTGAATTGTGTGAAATTGTAACCAACAGAAAGTAAGGACAATGAATTTAAAGTTGCAGAATGTAAATTGACAAGTAACTTAAAGAGCAAGAAATATAAATTGCAAGACTCTTAAATTGCAAGAATTATAAATTGCATGAAATTGTAAAGGGAATTGGGAATTGGATTTGCAGAATTTAAACAAGGAAAAGTAAATTGCAACAACTAGAAGATTGGAATATAACTTGATTGAATCGGATCAAAAAAACAGAAACGTAAATAAACATGAAAAGCATTAAACAGAGAATGTGAAATTGGAATTCAGATCTCAGGACCCAAGAGACTAGATAACCAAGTCTAGATCTCAATGCCTTCCTAGATCCAACAAGAGCAATTGCAAAGAAATTAAAGAAATGTAAAGTGCAGAAGGAGTAGACGAAGAAGCAATTAACCGAAACTGAAATTCAAGTGTGCAGTAAATAAAGCAGAGAGATCTTAGGATGAGATTGAAACAAAATTCCTTCAATTCTCCAACCCAAGACTCAAAAACAAATTAAAGAGAGAGCTCTCTACTACTACTCCTAATGCTCCCTAGTGGAGCCAGCCTCCTAACAAATATGAAAATGATGCCTTATATAGGCTTTACAAAAATGGAAATGAAAACGAAATTAAAAACAAATTACAATTAAATGAAATTCCTATTTTATCTATTTCTTGTGCCTTTGAGTGATGATCATGGGCCCTTTCTCTTGATGGAATTGGGTTGAGAGAGGCCTTGGTTGATTGCTCTTGGAGTTTGGAGAAGAACCGAATTGAACCGGGTTGGAATCATGAAAGCTTGAGTAAAAGTTGGAAAAGTTAGGGTCAAAGTTAGGGGTCTAACTTTGAGGCTAACTTTTCATATCAGCTAGCAAAATTTGCTGATACCAACGTTGGTGCCAAAGTTAGGGGTCTAACTTTGGCTCCAACGTTGGCCATTCCTAATACACCTAAGGCGCCAACTTTGTCCTCTTGTCATGTTGCCAATTTTATGCCCAATATAGACTATCATATATGGTTAGAAAGCTCTAAATGTCAGCTTTCTAACCCATATGAAATCACTTCAATTGGACATCTACAACTCAAGTTATGATCATTTGAAGAGGGCATAGTTGCTGGCTTTGGTGTGCAGCGTTTGAGGTAAAGTTTGCCTCAAACGTTAGCGAAAACGCCAGTTCTGGAGGCTCAAACGTATTGTCCACCCCATACTATTATACATTTTTGGAAAGCCCTGAATGTCTACTTTCATTTGCCGTTGGAAGCGCATCAATTGGAGCTCTACAGCTCGAGCTATACTCCGCTGAAGGTGCAGAGGTCAGTTGGCCTCACTGCAGGTTGCCACCATGTTCGTTTATGCACATTGCGGGGCAGTTTTCATCCTCAATTTTAGTGTCCACCATGCAGTGCCATATATGCTTGGAAAGCTCTTGATTCCTACTTTCCAATGCTTCTTGAATCACCTCATTTGGAGCTCTGTAGCTCAAGTTATTCTTGTTGGAAGTATACCCCTTCAAGCTGTTGTGGTGTGTGGCGCCAACGTTAGCCTCCAAGTTAGGGGTCTAACGTTGGCGCAAACGTGAGTAGCCCCTGGGACAAATTTTTCATGCCAACGTTAGCCTCCAAGTTAGGGGGCTAACGTTGGCGCAAACGTGGAGTAGCCCTGGGTGATTTTCCAATTCTCACGTTAGCCTCAAAGTTAGGGGTCTAACTTTGAGGCTAACTTTTCACCCAAAACTTTTTGTCCTCTCTTCCTCCTTGTTTTGAGCCACGCTTTTCTTCCTTTGGGCCACGCTTTTCTTCCTTGATTTGGTCATGGGTCACGCTTTTAGAAGCGTGGTCTAAGCCTCCAAAGTGTGCTCCAATTTCAAAGTGTGCCCAAAATTCCTCTTTTCTCTTTTTAGCTTATTTTGTGCTCTTTTTGCTTCTTTTTCTTCTTATTTCCTACAAAGTTTATCAAATCAAAAGATCAAAGAAATGTACCATTTAAGCACCAAAGAATGCAATATTTAAGCACTAATCATAAATTTCTTGTATGAAAAAGCATAGAAAAACATGACATGGTGACATGTCATCATGATCATAACTCCGTTCAGCTTAACCAGCAAGTGTACTGGGTCATCCAAGTAATACCTTACGTGAGTAAGGGTCGATCCCACAGAGATTGTTGGTATGAAGCAAGCTATGGTCACCTTGTATTTGTCGGTTAGGCAGATTAAATTGGTTTATGATAAGTTTGAAAATTAATAATAAACAGAAAATAAAATAGGATAGAAATACTTATGTAAATTAATGGTGGGAATTTCAGATAGGCGTGTGGAGATGCTAGAATCCTCTCGAATCTCTACTTTCTTATCACATTCATCCAATCCTTCTTACTCCTTTCCATGGCAAGCTGTATGTAGGGCATCACCGTCTTCAATGGCTACTTTTTATCCTCTCGGGAAAATGGTCCTATGCGCTGTCACTGCATGGCTAATCGTCTGGAGGCATCACCCTTGTTGATGGCTAAATCCCATCCTCTCAGTGAAAATGGTCCAAATGCTCTGTTACAGCACGGCTAATCATCTGTCGGTTCTCAATCAGGCTGGAATAGAATCCCTTGATTCTTTTGCGTCTGTCACTAACGCCCAGCCTTCAGGAGTTTGAAGCTCGTCACAGTCATTCAATACCGGAATCCTACTCAGAATACCACAGACAAGGTTAGACTTTCCGGATTCCCGGGATCCTACTCGGAATACCACAGACAAGGTTAGACTTTCCGGATCCCCATGAATGCCGCCATCTATCTAGCTTATACCACGAAGATTCTGTTGGGGAATCTAAGAGATATGCGCCTGGTCTAAAGTAGAACGGAAGTGGTTGTCTGTCACGCGCGTTCATAGGTGAGAATGATGATGAGTGTCACAGATCATCACATTCATCAAGTTGAAGTGCAACGTATATCTTGGAATAAGAATAAAAGAGAATTGAATAAAAAGTAATAGTAATTGTATTGAAACTTGAGGTATAGCAGAGCTCCACACCCTTAATCTATGGTGTGCAGAAACTCCACTGTTGAAAATACATAAGTGAAAGGTTCAGGCATGGCCGAATGGCTAGCCCCCTTGATGGTGATCAAAAGACCAAATGGTCAAGAGATCAGACCTCTAATACAATAGTAACTTATCCTATTTATACTAGACTAGCTACTAGGGTTTACATGAGTAAGTAATTGATGCATAAATCCACTTCCGGGGCCCACTTGGTGTATGCTTGGGCTGAGCTTGATCTATCCACGAGCTGAGGCTTTTCTTGGAGTTGAACGCCGAGTTATAGCGTGTTTCTGGCGTTCAACTCCGGGTTATGACGTGTTTCTGGCGTTTAACTCCAGACAGCAGCATGTACTTGGCGTTGAGCGCCACTTTACGTCGTCAATTCCCGAATAAAGTATAGACTATTATATATTGCTGGAAAGCTCTGGATGTCTATTTTCCAACGCCGTTGAGAGAGCGCCATTTGGAGTTCTATAGCTCCAGAAAATACATTTTGAGTGCAGGGAGGTCAGAATCCAACAACATCAGCAGTCCTTTTGTCAGCCTTTTTCAGAGTTTTGCTCAAGTCTCTCAATTTCAGCCAAAAAATACCTGAAATTACAGAAAAACACACAAACTCATAGTAAAGTCTAGAAATGTGAATTTTTCATAAAAACTAATGAAAGCATCCCTAAAAGTAGCTAGATCCTACTAAAAACTACCTAAAAACAATGCCAAAAAGCGTATAAATTATCCGCTCATCACTCATCCTCCAGGGTGTGCTGTTTCTAATGCTGTTTTTGATTTTGCTTTGATTTTTGCAGTTGTTTTTGTGACTCCACATGATCATCAACCTAAAGAAAACATAAAATAATAATGGAAAATAGAATTTTAACATAGATAAATAAAAATTGGGTTGCCTCCCAATAAGCGCTTCTTTAATGCCAATAGATTGATAGTGGGCTCTCATGGAGCCTCACAGATAATCAGAGCATGGTTGTGGCCTCTCAACACCAAACTTAGAGTTTGGTTGTGGCCTCCCAACACCAAACTTAGAGTTTGAATGTGGGGGCTTTATTTGACTCTGTATTGAGAGAAGCTTTTCATGCTTCTTCTCCATGTGTATAGAAGGAGAACCTTAAGTCTTGAATACAAGGTAGTCCTTATTCAATTAAAGGACCAACTCTCCTCTGTCAACATCAATCACAGCTTTTGCTGTGGCTAGGAAAGGTCTGCCAAGGATGATGGCTTCATCCTCATCCTTCCTTGTGTCTAGGATTATGAAATCAGCAGGGATGTAAAGGCCTTCAACCTTCACTAGCATGTTCTCTACTAGTCCAATAGCCTGTTTCATTGATTTGTCTGCCATCTCCAATGAGATTCTTGCAGCCTGTACCTCAAAGATTCCTAGTTTCTCCATTACAGAGAGTAGCATGAGGTTAATACCTGACCCTAGGTCACACAGAGCCTTTTCAAAGGTTATGGTGCCTATGGTACATGGTATTAAGAATTTACTAGGATCCTATTTCTTTTGAGGTAAAGTTTGCTGAGCCCAGGTATTAAGTTCATTAATGAGCAATGGAGGTTCATCCTCCCAAGTCTCATTACCAAATAGCTTGGCATTCAGCTTCATGATTGCTCCTAAATATTGGGCAACTTGCCCTTCAGCAATGTCTTCATCTTCTTCAGAAGATGAATAGTCATCAGAGCTCATGAATGGTAAAAGAAAGTTCAAAGAAATCTCTATGGTCTCTGTACGAGTCTCAGATTCCTTTGGTTCCTTATTGGAGTACTCCTTAATGGCCAGTGGAGGTTCCCTGAGGTCTTCCTTACTAGGAATCACTACCTTTTCACTCTCTCCAGGTTCAGCCACAATAAGTAAGGTTATGGCCTTGCACTCTCTCTTGGGATTTTCTTTTGTATTGCTTGGGAGAGTGCTAGGAGGAGTTTCAGTAACCCTTTTACTCAGCTGACCCACTTGTGCCTCCAAGTTTCTGATGGAGGACCTTGTTTCATTCATGAAACTGAGAGTGGCCTTAGATAGATCAGAGACTATATTTTCTAAGCTAGATGGGTTCTGCTCAGATTTCTCTGTCTATTGCTGAGAGGATGATGGAAAAGGCTTGCCATTGCTAAACCTGTTTCTTCCACCATTATTATTGTTAAGGCCTTGTTGAGGCTTTTGTTGATCCTTCCATGATAAATTTTGGATGATTTCTCCATGAGGGATTATAAGTATTTCCATAGGCTTCACCCATATAATTCACCTCTGCCATTGCGGGATTCTCAGGATCATAAGCTTCTTCTTCAGAAGATGCTTCTTTAGTACTGTTGGATGCATTTTGCAATCCATTCAGACTCTGAAAAATCATATTGACTTGCTGAGTCAACATTTTGTTCTGAGCCAATATGGCATTCAGAGCATCAATTTCAAGAATTCCCTTCCTCTGAGGTGTCCCATTATTCACAGGATTCCTTTCAGAGGTGTACATGAACTGGTTATTTGCAACCATTTCAATGAGTTCCTGAGCTTCTGTAGGCATTTTCTTTAGGTGAATAGATCCACCTGCAGAATGGTCCAATGACATCTTAGACAATTCAGACAGACCATCATAGAATATATCCGGGATGGTCCATCTGAGAGCATGTCAGAAGGACACTTTTTGGTCAGTTGCTTGTATCTTTACCAAGCTTCATAGAGGGATTCACCTTCTTTCTGCCTGAAGGTTTGAACATTCACTCTAAGCTTGCTCAGCTTTTGAGGAGGAAAGAATTTCGCTAAGAAATTTGTGACCAGCTTATCCCAAGAGTTCAGGCTATCTCTAGGTTGAGAGTCTAACCATACTCTAGCTCTGTCTCTTACAACAAAAGGGAAAAGCATAAGCTTGTAGACCTTGGGATCAACTCCATTGGTCTTAACAGTATCACAAATTTGTAAGAATTCAGTTAAGAAC
This sequence comes from Arachis stenosperma, assembly GCF_014773155.1. Lineage (NCBI taxonomy): Eukaryota > Viridiplantae > Streptophyta > Magnoliopsida > Fabales > Fabaceae > Arachis > Arachis stenosperma. The sequence goes on from NC_080377.1 coordinate 83,699,112, forward strand.
TGAAAAGGATCTTCTGATGGAAGTCCATAGAACTTGCAATTCTGTTGCATCAGAGAAACTAATTGAGGCTTAAGCTCAAAATTGTTTGCTCTAATGGCAGGGATTGAGATGCTTCTTCCATGGAAGTTGGAAGTTGGTGTAGTAAAATCACCAAGCACCTTCCTTGCATTGTTATTGTTGTTGAGTTCGGCCATTACTTCTTTTTTGAGATTCTCTATAAGGTTTTCTCTGGATTGTTGTGCTTTAGCTTCTCTTAGCTTCTTCTTCAGAGTCTTTTCAGGTTCAGGGTCAGCTTCAACAAGAATGTTCTTGTCCTTGCTCCTGCTCATATGAAAAAGAAGAGAACAGAAAGAGATTTTGAAAAAGATTTGAAAATCAATTTTGAAAAAGATAAGAAATTAGAAAGAGATTTTGAAATTAAATTAAAAGAGATATGATTGAAAAAATTTGATTTTAAAAAGATATGATTGAAGAAAATTTGTTTTTTTTTAAAAAAGATATGATTGAAAATATATGGTTGAAAAATATTTGATTTTTTTTTGAAATTGATGACTTAACTAACAAGAAATTAAAAGATATGATTCTAAAATTCAAATATTGAACCTTTCTTAACAAGAAAGTAATAAACTTGAAATTTTTGAATCGAAACATTAATTGTTAGTATTAATTTCGAAAAATATGAGGTAAAATTAGGAAAAAGATTTTGAAAAGTTTTAAAAAAAATTTTGAAAATTTTCGAAAAACAAAAGGAAAGAAAAAAAATGAAAAAGATTTGATTTTGAATAAGATTTTGAAAAGATAAATTTTTGAAATTGAAATCTTGACTTGACTAACAAGAAACAACTTATTTTAAAAAGTTTTTGACTAAGTCAACCCAAAGATTTCAAAATTCATGAGTGAAATAAGGAAAATAAATTTTTTTTATTTTTTTGAATTTAATGAGGAAAGAGAAAAACCACAAAATGACTCAATACATAAAAATTTTGGATCAAAACAAATGATGCATGCAAGAACACTATGAATGTCAAGATGAACACCAAGAACACTTTGAAGATCATGATGAACATCAAGAACTTATTTTTGAAAAATTTTCAAGAAAAAAAAACATGCAAGACACCGAACTTAGAAATTTTTAATATTTAGACTCTACGAATTCAAGAATGTATATGAAAAATAAGAAAAGACTTACCAAGAACAACTTGAGGATCATGAAGAACACCATGCATGAGTTTTCGAAAAAAATTTTTAGAAAAATTAAAAATATGCAATTGACACCAAACTTAAAATTTGACTCTAGACTCAAACAAGAAACATAAAATATTTTTGGTTTTTATGATTTTACTAATTTTTTTGTATTCTTTTTTCAAAAATTATTTGTGAAAAAGAAAAGAAGAAACTCAAAATTTTTAATAAGAATTACAAGAATCATGCAATGTTAGTCTAAAGCTTCAGTCTAGAAAGATTAGACATGGCTAGCCAAGCTTCAGCAAGACATTACATACAACAACCAAATTGATGGAAATCAACTAGTTCCTGTGATGATAAAAGCATCATTTGAAACTCTAGAATTCATTCTTAAAAATTCTGAAGGACAAAATAAAAAGAAAAATACCTAATCTAAGCAACAAGATGAACCGTCAGTTGTCCAAACTCGAACAATCTCCGGTAACGGTGCCAAAAACTTGGTGCACGAAATTGTGATCTCTGACAACGGCACCAAAAACTTGGTACACGTGATTGTAATCTCAATACTTTCCTCACAATTTCGCACAACTAACCAGCAAGTGCACTGGGTCGTCCAAGTAATACCTTACGTGAGTAAAGGTCGATCCCACAGAGATTGTTGGTTTGAAGCAAGCTATGGTCATCTTGTAAATCTCAGTCAGGCGGATTCAAATGGTTATGAAGCTTTGATAATTAAAAGATAAATAGACATAAAATAAAGATAGAGATACTTATGCAATTCATTGGTGGGAATTTCAGATAAGCGTATGGAGATGCGTTATTCCTTCTGAATCTCTGCTTTCCTATTGTCTTCATTCAATCATTCATACTCCTTTCTATGGCAAGCTGTATGTTGGGGATCACCGTTCTCAATGGCTACCTCCCGTCCTTTCAGTGAAAATGGTCCTCTACGGTTTCTGTATAGCTAATCAACTGTCAGATTTCTCGTCTCGGATGAAAAATACCAGGCACAGCTACCGCATGGCTAATCAGCTGTCAGTTTTTGATCGTGTCGGAATAAGATCCAATGATCCTTTTGTGCACTGTCACTGCGCCCCACAGTCCCGAGTTTGAAGCTCGTCACAGTCATCCCTTCCCAGATCCTACTCAGAATACCACAGACAAGGTTTAGACTTTCTAGGTCTCAGGAATGCTGCCAATTGATTCTAGCCTATACCACGAAGATTCTAATCTCGGATTCAGATGCTCTCCTGTCAGGAAAGACGATGTGAATCGTTGAAGAGAGATCCAAGAGATATGCATTTAAGCTTGTTTTCATGTAGAACGGAAGTGTTTGTCAGGCACGCGTTCATAAGTGAGAATGGTGATGAGTGTCACTTGATCATCACATTCATCATGTTCTTGTGTGCGAATGAATATCTTAGAATAAGAATAAGCATGAATTGAATAGAAAATAGTAGTAATTGCATTGATTCATGAGGAACAGCAGAGCTCCACACCTTAATCAATGGTGTATAGAAACTCCACCGTTGAAAATACATAAGAACAAGGTCTAGGCATGGCCGAATGACCAGCCTCCCAAAAGTGATCAAAAGATCAAAAGATGATCCAAAGATGAAAATACAATAGTAAAAAGTCCTATTTATAATAAACTAGTTACTAGGGTCTACAGAAATAAGTAAATGATGCAAAAATCCACTTCCGGGCCCACTTGGTGTGTGCTTGGACTGAGCATTGAAGCTTTCATATGTAGAGACTTTTCTTGGAGTTAAACAACAGCTTTTATGCCAGTTTGGGAGTTTGACTCCAGCTTTTATCCTGTTTCTGGCGTTTAACACCAGAATAGGGCAGGAAGTTGGCATTTGAACGCCAGTTTGCATCGTCAAAACTCGGGCAAATTATGGACTATTATATATTGCTGGAAAGCCTAGGATGTCTACTTTCCAATGCAATTGAGACTGCGCCAATTAGGTTTCTGTAGCTCCAGAAAATCCATTTCGAGTGCAGGAAGGTCAGAATCCAACAACATTTGCAGTCCTTTTTCAGCCTCTGAATCAGATTTTTGCTCAGGTCCCTCAATTTTAGCCAGAAAATACCTGAAATCACAGAAAAACACACAAATTCATAGTAAAGTCCAGAAATGTGTTTTTTGCATAAAAACTAATAATTATATACTAAAAACTAACTAAATCATACTAAAAACTACCTAAAAATAATGCCAAAAAGCGTATAAATTATCTGCTCATCACCAGTCTTATTTGCCGCTTCAACTTGGCGGTTAGTTTGGGGGTGCTCAACAGACGAGAACTTTTGCTTTATGCCTAAGCCGGCGAGAAATTCTTTGATCTTCTTATCGGCAAACTGCGTCCCGTTGTCCGAGATGACGACTTTCAGCATTCCAAATCTGGCTATTACTTGTCTCCATATGAACTTCCGACAGTTGGCCGAGGATATGCTGGCCAATGGCTCGGCTTCTACCCACTTTGTGTAATAGTCGATGGCGACAATTAGGTACTTGACCTGTCCCGGTCCAACCGGAAAAGGCCCTAACAAGTCGACTCCTCATTGTGAGAATGGCCAGGAGGCTATCAGCAGGCTTAGTTCAGCTGCCGGCGCTCTATGAAAGTTGGCGTTCTCTTGGCATCTTCTGCATCTCATTACGAATTCTTTCGAGTCCGCCGTCATCGAGGGCCAATAGTAACCCGCCCTGACAAGCTTTCCAGCCAAGGCCTTTCCACCGATGTGGTGGCCATAACATCCTTCATGGACTTCACTTAAAACGTAGCCTGATTGGTCGGGGCACAGGCATTTCAATAGGGGTTGGCTGAGCACTCTATTAAACAACTGGCCTTGTATCATCGTATACTTGGACGCTTCTCTCCTTAGTGCCTTTGCCGTTTTATCGTCCTCAGGGAGTTTACCTTTTACCAAGAAATTAATGATTGGGTTCATCCAGGAGGGAGGGTCGGTTGCACGTGTTATATGCAGGGTCACTGTTGGTTACTTCACTAATCCTTGGATCAAAGATCGATTCCCCGTTCCTGGCTTCGTGCTTGCTAGCTTTGACAAGAGGTCAGCTCGGGTGTTCCTCTCTCTCGGGACGTGCTGCACCGTGACCTCGTCGAACTCCTTGCTCAGCCTTTTCACCTTCTCCAGATATTTCTGTAGTAATGCATCTTTGGCTTGGTACGTTCCATTGATCTGTGATGTGACGACCTGGGAGTCGCTACACACTTCTACTCTGGTGGCCCCAATCTCTCTTGCCAGGACTAGGCCACCAAGTAAGGCTTCGTATTCTGCTTGATTGTTGGACACTGGTAACTCAAACTTGACCGATTGTTCATATATGATCCTGGTCAAACTTTCTAGGATAATCCCCACTCCCCCGAACATTTGGTTGGAGGCTCCGTCTACACGGAGCTTTCACCGTGTGCTCGGTGTCTCGGGAGGGCTCCTTGTTACTTCGACCAGGAAGTCAGCCATGGCTTGGGCCTTGATCGCATGCCTGGGTTCGTACTGCAAGTCATACTGGGATAATTCAATTGCCCAAGTCATCATCCTGCCTGCCAGGTCGGGTTTCTGGAGTACTTGGCGGATTGCCTGGTCTATCCTGACAATTATCTGGTGTCCTTGGAAGTACTATCGCAGCCTTGCGCGAGGATGTCAGGAGTGCATGTGCCAATTTCTCAAGCTTACTGTACCTCAGTTCCGCCCCTTGCAATGCCTTACTTACAAACTAGACCGGTCGCTGGATCTTTCCTTCTTCTTGCACAAGGACTATCACCAAAGCCTCATCAGTTATTGCTAAGTAGAGGTATAGTGCCTCTCCATTCTTAGGTTTCCCAAGGACAGGTGGTGCCGAGATTATCTCCTTGAAGTGCTTGAAGGCTTCTTCACACTCCGGGGTCCATTCAAAAGCTATCCCCTTTTTCATCAAATTGAAGAAAGGCAGAGTCTTGGCAGCCGAGGCTCCGAGGAAACAGGATAGTGCGGTGAGCCTTCCCGCTAATCTCTGGACATCTTTAACGCATCCAGGGCTCTTCATCTGTAGGATTGCTTCGCATTTCTCCGGGTTGGCTTCCACTCCTCTCTGGGTTATCATGAAACCTAAGAACTTTCTGGCTTCCATGGTGAAGGCGCACTTGAGTGGGTTAAGCCTCATACCGTGCCGCCGGAGAGATGCGAACACATTCTCTATATCACTAATGAGGTCTTCAGCCCTGCTCTTTACCAGAATGTCATCTACGTACACTTCCACTGTCTTGCTGATAAGATCATTGAATATCTTGTTCATTAGCCTTTAGTATGTAGCTCCCGCATTCTTTAGTCCAAACGGCATCACCTTGTAACAGTATGTTTCCCCTGGCATTATGATCGTCGTCTTCTCTTCATCTGGCCAGTGCATCGGTATCTGGTTACAGCCTGAGTATGCGTCCATAAAACTCAGATACCGGTACCCCGCAACCGCGTCAACAAGAGCATCGATATTAGGGAGGGAAAAAGAATCCTTGGGGCATGCCTTATTGAGGACGGAATAGTCCACTCACATTCTCCATTTCTCATTGGGCTTCTTAACCAGGACTACATTCGATAGCCAAGTCGAGTAGTCTAGTTCCCGGATGAAACCTGCTTCTAGCAGGCTAGCCATTTGTCTGGCCACTTCGTCAGCTCTTTCTCGGGATATTTTCCTCTGCCTTTGTGCTACTGGTTTAGCTTCCACCTTCATAGCTAGGTGGTATGACAAGATTTGGGGGTCAATCCCTGGCATGTCGGCTGGTGTCCAAGTGAACAGGTCCCCATTTGCTTAGATCATCGCTACTAATGGTTCTTTTAAGTCATGGGGGAGGTTCCTGTTTACAAAGGTGAACTTTTCTTCCGAGTCACCGACCCTGAATTTCTCGAGGTCTCCTTCAGGTTGTGGCCTGGGTTTGTCGTCGAGTCGCGTGTCTAGGTCAGCTAGAAAGACCCTGGATGCTTCTTTGGTCTTCTTCCTTAAGGAGAGATTGGCGTCGCAAGCGACCGCCATTTCCAAATCTCCCCATATGAATCTGATCGATCCATCATCAGCAACAAACTTTATCATCAGTAGCTTTATAGAGATCACTACTCCAAACTCATTGATAGTTTTTCTTCCTAGGATGAGGTTGTAGGCCGTGGAGTCTCTTAAGACCACGAACTCTGCCATTATTGACCTCTTCCCCTGTCCTCCTCCTATTGATACTAGCAAGGAGACTATCCCATCAGGTTTGATGAAGTTGTTACCTAAGCCAACCACGCCTTGTTGGTGGGTCTTTGGATCGGTGTCACGGAGGCCCAAAGCATCGAACACATTGCGGAATAATATGTTCGAATCCGCCCCCGTATCCACTAGGATTTGCTTTACTAGCCCAGTTCCAACTCTAGCCGTGATTACCATGGGAGGGTTCTCCGGCGAGTCATCAAACCATTGGTCCTCAGGCCCGAATGATATTGAAGGTATCCTCCTGGAGAGGGACATGCGACTGGACGAGGACACGGCTAACACCTTGGCGTCTTTTCTGCTGGCCGAGTTGGATTTAGGAGACGCGTTTTTCCGGACCACGACGTTCACGATAGTGAAACCACACTCACCATCCTCCTCGGGCTCTTGTCACTGCCTCACGGCATGGCTCTTGTCGTCGTCAATTTGATCACGCTCTAGTCTCCTAGGTTCCCTTATGAGGTGGGAGAACTCTACCGGCTTACCTTCCCAGATCGCCTGCTCCAGAGCATCTTTCAGGTCAAAACAATCTTGGGTCTTGTGGCCGTAGCCCTTATAGTAATCGCAATAGACATTTTTGTTCCCTCCTGTTCTATCCTTGAGTTGTCAGGACTTCGACAGGATGCCTTTGTCGGCGATCTACTGGTAAACTTCAACAATTAGGGCCGTCAGCAGGGTGTAGTTAGTAAACTTCCCTACCCGGGGAAACGACTTGAAGTTTTTAGCTCGAGCTCCATCCTTGGAGTGCTTCCTGGGCCTTTCCCCGTTATGGGGCTGACGAGTATGGTTGTAGGCAGGCTACCGCTTGTTGGCTACCACAACCTAACTAACTTCTTCGTCATTGATATACTCCCGAGCCACATTTTGGATTTCTTGCATCGTCCACACGGGCTTGGTGGTAAGGTTTTTCCTGAAATCCTCATTTAGCAACCCATTCGTCAAGCATAAACTGGTCACCGAGTCGGTCAGGACGTCGATCTCCAAGCACTCGTCGTTGAACCTATCCAGGTTCTTTCTGGTTGGTTCATCGCTCCTTTGTCTTACCCCAAGAAGGTTAATCGGGTGCTTTACTTTAGCAATACGTGTGGTGAACTGAGCTAGGAAGGCACGGGCGATGTCCCCAAAGGACGTCACGGACCCTTGGAGAGGGCATTGAACAAACATATTGCCGGGCCCGCTAGGGTGATGGGGAAGGCTCGACATCTCACTTCATCGCCAACCCCTTCCAGGTTCATCCTGGCCTCGAATGCCGTTAAATGCTCTTGGGGGTCTTGGGTTCCATCGTACCTCATGTCTGTTGGCTTATTGAAGTGCTTCGGTAGCTGGACCTCGAGGATGGAATAATGAAAGGGGGTTACCCCCATGATTATGGGATATCGCATTCTCCTCGGTCTTTCTCTGCTGTCTTTTCGGTTTTCCTCCACAGTTTGCCTCGTCGGAGGTCGGGTGTAGATCAGGGGATCTCGTCATCTTCTTGGTGCCTCCCTACTTTCCCCATGACTTTTCGACGCTGACCGGGGGCTCCGTGTGCATCTGGAGCAATTTTTTCGTGGGCTTCTCCCACTCCTTTGAGGAGTGACGTCCAAAACTATTTGATGATCTAGATTTTTCTCAATATGAGATTTCTTTCATTGCAAGTATAGTCTAAATCAACAAACATTCCTCACAATCAAATATTTCAATTCAAAACAAAATATAAACCGAGAGTATCTAAACCTCGGGTCGTTCTCCCTAGGGATGCAATTGAGGTGTTACTTCCTTGGTTGTTAAGACAAAAAGGGGTTTTCGAGGAAGAAATTAAAGATTAAAAGAACTAAGAAATCGAAGAACTAAGTAATGATCAAAATTGTTAGTTAATGCATAAAAAAGACCTTGACTTGGGGATTGAGAATCCAAGGAATCCTATCATTGCCATAACCACAATTATTGTAATTGTCATGAGTCAATCTCGCCTAGTCAACCCCAACCATCGAGGAGTAAGTCAAGCAAGCATAATTCACCTTAATCTATAAGTCCTAACCAACTTATCAAACTAGTTGATAAAAGGCTAGCGTCAATGGAAACAAGAGCCAACTAACTACCCAATAATTACCACTAAATGTCAGACATTATGACTCTAGTATCCTAGGAATTCAAACCACAAGCCAAGGTGTGAAAATCTACTCAAAACTCAAAGTTGGCATTTTCACAACACCTTGCATGCTTAAAAGTAAAGTGTGGAAAATTGCAAAGGAAATTGGAGAGCTATAACCAACTATCAAAAAAAGTAATCAAGCATAAAGAGAGCATAAAATACTAAATTCATCAATCAAAACTTCAAGAACTCAAAATTACAGTTATAAACAAAGTGCTTGAACCAAGAAGGAAATGAAAATAAAGACAATGTAATTACAGAGGAAATTAAGCGTACTTACAAAAGAGTTGATCAACATCCAAAATTAAAACTTGCTATAAAATGCTACAATTGAAATTGTATAAACCCTAAGAGAGCAATGCTACACTATTCCTACTCCTATGGAAGCTTCCTATACTACTACTACCTAAATAAAAGTGAGCTCCCATGCTAAGTGTTGATTCTCCCCTTATATAGCACTTCAATTCAGCAATTCAGCCTTCCAAAACGGGCCAAAAGCCCCCAAAATACGCGCTGCACGTGTTTCATTAATGAAATCATGTGTTGGGTCCTGTGCGGACGCACACACACTTTGCTGTTTTGGCTCCTATGCATACGCACAGGTGCTCGTGCGCACACACGCATGGAAATCCTTGCTTGCGCGTACGCACGCAGGGTTGTGCGCACGCACACTTCGCTGTTTGTGCTTTTCCTTGTTTTCTTCATGTTTTCTCCCTTGTACATGCTTTCTTCCACTTTTGCCCATCCATTCTTGCCTTCAAGGTCTGAAATCACTCACAAACCATATCATGGCATCGAATGACATAAAAGTGGGATTAATTTGCTCTATTAAAGCACAAAATTGCATGCTTTCACATTTAGGATTGAATTAGGGATCAAACACAAAAGTATGCTATTTTGGTGCTTAAGTGTGAGTTCATATGCTAGAATCCATTCAAATCAAGCCAAAATATACCATCAAATATGGACTCATCAATTCCCCCATACTTAAATGATAGCATGTACTTATGCTAAACTAACAAGGATAATGATCAAAAGGGGTAATCAATTTATTGAATGCAACTATCTATATGCATGCAAGTATGTAAATACTATTTATACCTATATATCTATCTATATTATCTATATGAAATTGGTGAAAACAAACAATCAAATTTCCAAGCACGTATAGACAATTAGGGCAAAGCAAGGGAATAATCCAATGCAACCAAAATCTAAAGAATTGATCCAACTCATTAAAGCGAAGCAACTTGCAAGAATGCATGACAAGAAGCATGGAAACATAGAGTTGTGTAATTGAACCCTCCCTAGGTGTGTATACACTCTGATCACTTGGTGTTTAGGGTCAATTCACTCAAGTCTCCTCCTAATCATGCTTTCAAGGATTTGCCTTTCATCTAACAATCAACAAACAAGTGATGCATGAATGCAATTATCATGAGGACTTCATATGGTTGTAATGGGGTTAGGGCAAGGTGGGGTGGATATGGCCAAGTAGACTAATGCAATTGTATCCTTGATTAGTTTAAGCTCCACATCAACCTATATCATCCAAATCAAAACAAAAGGCAATCCTAACCTTCCATCAATTCTTTTTCACAATCACTTATGTATGGCTCATCATTCACATCACATATGCATTTCTTATTCATTTTCCTTCACTTAGGGGTACTTTCATCCCCTTTTTATGATGATAATATATTTTTTTTGAAATGAAAGTGAAAATACATATGGTTTTAGTAGCTCATACATGAATACACCCATTTTCCAAAATTTTTAATAAATACCCAAAAGTAATATTTTCAATCACTACCAATGTTTCCCAATATTCCCCCACACTTAAATGAAGCACACTTCTCCAACCTAAGCTAATCAAGGATACAATCCAAGGTAATTCATAGTTTTTCGCTTATGGTTGTGATGTGCTAAAATCAAGAACAATGGGGTAAATAAAGCTCAAAAGAGTTTAACAATGGTAAATGCAAAGGGTAGGCTATATGGGAAATGTAATCTTTTAGACAAAAATGGCCTCAATCATGCTCAATGCAATTAAAAACATCAATCATTGGAAACAAAGAATTAAGCAACACTAAGATCACAATCATAGAAGAGATATGTCACACAATGAACAAAATTAGTGGTTAAAGGTGTGTAACCACTCATTCAAGCTTAAAATCTCACAAGGTTGCATTGTTCTATCTCTCTTCTATGTTCCACAAAAAATCATTCAAGCAAGTTTAAAAACTATTTTCCAATTAATTCAATAGAAAGCCCAAAATTGTTGGAAAGTTATGTTGTTTTTCACCAAAATTATTCCTATATATGTATGTATGTATGTATGTATGTATGTTGTGATGGATGCAAAAATTTTTTCAAAATTTTCTAGTTCTTCTCCTAATTTTCAACAAGCAAAAAGGTAACATGAACAATTAGGATCAAAATGAGCTAGGCATAATTATTCACAACATCCAATCACAATCCATATCTATACTATATACCAAGCAATATAAAATGCAATATGTATATATATATATATATATATATATATATATATATATATATATATATATATACCAAAATGAAAGTGTGATACTAAAGATAACTAGAAGCAACTACTATATATTTAAACTAAAATAGAAGGTGCATAAGTCAAAGTACCAAAAATATCCACAAAAGTATCATAAAGACTAAAAATAACTAAATGAAAGTGTTCAGGAGAGAATGTTTACACCCAAAATATCACAGATCCTCCACCACACTTAAGTCATGCACTGTCCTCAGTGCCTAAAATAGTCAATCGGGGGAAATCAGCCATGAGAAGTTCCACCGTCAGACGGTGGTGGGTGGTGGTGACATTGGTAGATGATAATCTCAGTGGACGGCCGTGGTGCGGGATCTGCTCTAGGCTCCTCTAGTGTCACACCAGCTGCCTCTGATATGGTTTCAACAATCGGCTCGGCTACAGCTGTCGACTCCTCAACCATGTGATCTGCAGTTTTATCAACCATCTGATCTGTAGGCTCCTCTACTGTGGCCTCTACTACTGCCTGCTCAATGGGCTCATCTGCCTGGCCAGCCTCAGTTGTTGGCTCCTCCACTGCTGGGTCTTCAGGCTTAGGCACTAGTGTGTCTGGAGGAGGTGGCCCAGAATCGCGACCGTCAAACTTCGTCACTATTCACTGGAAGCGGTGAGCGTTGCGGTACTCAATACGGTGTAGAGTCTGTAAGATATCCCGACCCAGTTCATAAGGCATCTGGAGTCGGGCTGTGGGCACAGGAGGTGCTGGTGGTGCTGATGGCTCTGCTGATGATAATGTAGGCTCAGTAATCTTCCTCTTCTTCTGTGGCAGTCCATCGTAGTCACCGTATGGAAGGAATGGCTGCTTGCTTATCAGGATAGACATGCAGTCGGTCTGACGTCTCTTCATCCCAGACAGAGTGGCTAACTTGGTGATCAACGATGGGAAGGGAATGTTATACTTCAGTTGCTGTGTTACCTTCCACATCAAATTTCTGATGAGGAGAAAAATAGAAATCCTTTTCCCTTCCAGAATGGCCTAGAGGAGGACTGCCACTCGGACCCGGATGTGTGTGGCATGCATGCTCGGAAGAAGATAGTTGGTGATGATCTGCTACCAAATCCTCACCTCCGGGTTGAGGTCAGTGCATGCAATGCTCTGAGGGACCAAATTTTCTCCCCTGCTGTACTCCCATCTGGCCTCAGGTGTGCCAATCTTTCTCATAATGACCTCTAGAGATAGCTCACCTGATAACAGATCTTTCACTATCTGAGGATAAGCATCACGAGCTTTAGGAATATGCGGGATGCCTAAGAGTTCCTCTAAAGCAGTATCAGAGGTGTTCAGAGTGACACCTCTCAAAAGGGCATTGGGGGCATCTCTCTGCAGAAGATTCGCATAAAATTCTTTGACCTAGTTTTCATTAACTTCCACCGGATCAAATTTTATGAAATCCCAATGATAAAAATTCAGTTTATCCAAAATTTGGGCCGCATATTTCTCAGGTAGGTTTAGCTTTCGCTTATAGTGAAAGGCCTTGTTTTCTATTTTCTTGTATTGTTCTTGGGATTCAGCATTTATAAATACTTCAGGTTGAGTGCTGGTGGGTGTAGGAGGAGCACGAGCCAAAGGATTGGCTTTCTCCTTCCCCTTTTGACGCATCCTGAAAAAGACAAAAAGAAACATAGTACAACTTAGGAGAGGTATACAGAAGTCACAGAAATCCAGAAGAATTAATCAAGCAATTCATGTAAGAGCCAATCAGGTAAATAAATACCGAATCAAGGGATAACATGTAAAAAATAATTAAAGGTTTGAAAGAAAATGTGTTTTCCCAAATCAAGCAACCTAAGTACTATAAAAGATAATGAACAACAATTAAAGCATATGTGTGATTTAGGTGCTTTATGTAAGCGAATTGATTTGTAAAGGAATTGATTATTGCAATTGTGCCTTGAGGATTGAAAAAGCTTGTAAAAATTGGCACAAAAGGCAATGATCAACTTTCAAAACACCTGCTTATTCATGGAACAAAGTAGTAGAAGGGTCACATTGTCAATCCTTGTTCCCAAAAGCAATGTCAGTTGAAATCAGATTCATTGCTCCAAAAAGATTTACAAGGGACAAGTAATTGTACATGGTCATTTATGTTCAAGAACACATGAATAGGTAGTTAGTCAACTCACCAAACAAACATTATATGTACTGCTGCCAAAAGGCACCAAACAGATTTCAAAATTGGAAGTTTAATGCTAGTTTCGTGTGTGAGAAAAAGGAATGGGCAGTCAACATATAATGCAGTGAATTAGCCTGCTATGCACTTAAAGGTACCAAATTGAATGGTCAAAGTTGTAAATTTCAGTCCAATTTGGTCTCAAGAACAAAATCAACAATGAAGTGCATAGTGGGTAGGCTGAGAATGCTATGCACATCAACAATTCACATCAAACAAGATAATCGCATAGGTAAGGTGAAGTTTAGATTGATGTTTCAGGCAGCATCCAAAATTAACAAAAAATCGCACAAGTAGGAATCATAATGCAAAATGAAAGGGAAATTCAAACCCTATGCTAATCAGACATAAAAATCGAATCAAAAACTCCCATTCAAGCATTACATCAAGAAAACTATGTGCAAAAATCAGCAGCATCATTTGGTTTCAAAATCAAGCAAAAGCAGCATTCAGAATCAGGTAAAAACAACAGCAGTCAGTTTCAGCAACATCAGCAGTTATCCAACCTAGAAAAGATTCAAACAATCAACCAGCAATCAACATTTATTCCAGAAAACAAAAATCAACTAACCTATAGCCACTTATTGACTAAAGCAAAATTAAAAACATAAGCAAGAAGAAGCAGTAAAAAAAATAAGGTTCAGGGGAGAAAGGGAACCTGTAATGCAGAAGGAAAGAGAAGGAAAAAAGAACTGAGAAAGGGGTGGCGAGGTGATCGCCGGCAGTGGCTGACGGCACAAAAGCTCGCCAGAAAAGGAGGCGACTGGAGCCTGGCGCGGAGGCAGGGCAGAAAGGGAAAGGAAAGTAGAGGAGGAGAAAAAAAGGAGGGTGAGGGGAAAGACAGAGAAGAGGTGCGATGGCGGCGCCGTGGAGGTCGCCGGAGGTGGGTCGTGGAGGAAGGAGGCTGGGCTGAGAGGGGTGGTTGTGGTTTTCAGAGAAAATAGGAGAAGAGGGGTGAGGATGGGAAATGAAGCGTGACCCTCTGTCTTTTCGAATTAACATTGAAAATTGACCTGTGCGGACGCACAAGGTCATGTGCGGGCGCACACAAGGAGAAGGAAGGAGATGTGCACGCGCACAGGGCCGTGTGGACACTGTGAACAGAAGGTGTAACGCAACCTGTACAGACGCACAAGGGATGTGCGCTCGCATAGATGGAGGAAAGAGGGGGCGTGCGATTGCACAAGAGGTGCGGTTGCTGCGACCAGTAGGTGTGTTCAAGCTGTGTGGGCGCACAAAGGGTGTGCGCTCGCACGTGTGGCTTCTCTTTTTTTTGAAATGAGGGGGTTCGTGTGCGGACGCACACAGGGTGTGCGGTTGCACAGGAGGAAAAAGGGTGGTGTTACCACGCACACCCTGTGCGTGCGCTGGGCACAGAGGGGGTGTTAAAGGGTGTGCGAGCGCATGATGCTGTGCGCACGAACGGGAACTGGAAAATAGGGGGTCTGTGCAGACACACAAGGCTGTGCGCACGCTCAGGTCTCTGTTCTTGCACGAAAATTATGCCTCTAGGGCATCAATCTTCACATCCCAAACAGGTTTTCAAGTCTCAAAACATCACAAAACTCCCTAAAACACATTATTTCACCAAAATTACTCAACAAACATCAAAATAAAACTAACCAACCCAGCAAACTAACCAATTATTCATGAAATAAAAGCTAAAAGAGAGAAGGTTAGAAGGCTATTACCATGGTGGGGTGTCTCCCACCTAGCACTTTGGTTTATAGTCCTAAGTTGGACTTGGTGAGGAGATCCCCGTTAGGGTGGCTTATGCTTCCATTCCTCCTTGAATCTCCAACCAAGTTTGCTATTGATTTGACCTCCGGGGTCCCATATGAAATTCTTCAAACTCTCAAGAGACTTCAAGCTAGTAACTAGGATATTTAATTGTTGACTCTTAAGACCAATGCTCGGATCCCATACTTGAGTTCCTCTATCACCATTGACATGCTTGTGCACTACTCGGATTGTAAAAATATGTTATTTTAACTTTAAGTTTTGGAATGCATTTTTTTTAGGATGAGTTCGGCCAATCCCAGTGAACTTCTATAATTTTATAGAGTTCGCTGCACTTCCAACGAACTTCGCCTAAACTTTTCCTAAAACCATAGCTGAGAAAAAAATTCAAATTTCTAAGCCATTATCATGTCTCCAACAGAGTATAGGAGTACACAAAAGTACACAGATAACAAGCATGGTCTCTTCAATATCGCCAGCACCAATGGCAACCGTTATCTTCGTTTTTAGAAATACACAGGTACATATGAATAAGCCATATTTAACAAGGATTTTTTATTATAAATTAAAAAAATACTATTTTTCAAACAAAATACGACGTGTTCCTGTGTACTCTTGTGTACTCCTATGTACTCTGGAGATGATGATAATAGTTATCATGGTTAACTTTCTAACTTTTCTTCTCACCCAATTTGATATTTATGAAGATACGTACTAAAGTTCGCCAAGGATAAAGCGAACTCTATAAAAATATAAACGTTCATCAGGGGGGTCAGACGAACTCTATTAAAATAAGAGTAATGCTAGGGGGCCAGCAACATTTGTGATTTGTAGCCATCAACTAGCCATCAATGATGATTTGATGGTGTGAGATTGGTGTGAGATTTCATCCAATGGCTCACCTTTCTCTGCTGGTTACATGCTGACCAAAATGCAATAAAATTGCTGGCCCCCTAGACTTTTCCTTAAAATAATGAAGTTCGTCGGAGTGCGTCGAACTTGCCCTACGTAAAAAGAAATGCGTATCTGAAAATTTAAAATTGGAATAATGGGTTTGTAGAAATAAAATTTTTTAATCTATTTCAAAAATAAAAAACCGAAAAAATATACCTAACTAAAGAGTTCGAGTTAATCTATTTTAATTTATTTCAAGTTAACCCTGCCCCCCGTCTCCTCAAAGGAGAGGGGAAGCCTGTGGAAGAAGCCCATGGAGGAACCACGCTAGGCACACTCCAGACTCTCGATCCCCGCCTATCCAGGCGCAAGAGTCGGAACACCAAGGGGAGAGCAGGGAGATACCGAGGAGGCGACAAGACCCCATAATTTACACTCGGCCATTGGCAAGGCGCACTAAGGAGGACGACCAAGAAGAGAGCCGAGAGAGACCGAGGAGGTGACGAAACCCCATCATCATGGGAGAAACCCCATTCCACCACTCCATTCTCAAGGTCCGGCTGCCGAAACACTTCGACAAGCCAACGGACATGAAATACGATGGAATCCAGGACCCCCGGGAACACCTAACGGCCTTCGAGGCCAGGATAAACCTGGAAGGTGTGGGTGATGAGGTGAGATGTCACGCTTTTTCCGTGACCCTAGCAGGACCTGCATTTCGGTGGTTCAACGCTCTCCTCTAAGGTTCCATAAGGACCTTCGCGGACATAACTCGGGGCTTTCTGGCACAGTTTACCATGTGTATCGCCAAGGCCAAGCACCCGATCAACCTCCTAGAGGCGACGCAGAGAAGCGGCAAACCAACCAAGAAGTATCTGGATAGGTTCAATGACAAGTGCCTAGAGATTAACGACCTAACCGATTCGGTGGCCAGCCTTTGCCTGACAAATGGGCTGCTGAATGAAGTCTTCAGAAAACACCTTACCACCAAACCAGTGTGGACAATGCAGGAAATCTAAAACGTGGTGAGGGAGTACATCAACGACGAGGAGGTCAATTAGGTAGTGGCAGCCAACAAGCGGCAACCCGTATATCATACTGCTTGTCAGCTCGGTAGTGGGAAAAGGTCTAAGGAGCACTCTAAGGACGGAGGGCCAACCAAACCCTTTAAGCCGTTCCCCCCGGGTAGGAAAGTTCACTAACTACACCCCTTTGACGGCTCCGATCGTTGAGGTATACCAACACATAGCGGACAAAGGAATCTTACCGAAGCCTCGCCAGCTCAAGGATAGAACTGGAGGAAACAAGAACCTCTACTGTGACTACCATAAGGGTTTTGGCCAGAAAACCCAGGACTGCTTTAACTTAATGGACACCCTGAAATAGGCGATCCGTGAAGCCAAGCTAGCGAAATTCTCGCAGTTCACAAAAGAACCCAGGAGGCGAGAATGCGGCCGATCTGACGATGATAGAAGTTGTGTCGTGAAGTCAAGGCAAGAGCCTGAAGAGGACAGCGACCATGGCCTCACCATCGTAAATGTCGTAGTGAGGAGGGACGCTGCGCCAAGATCTAAGTCAGCAACAAAGAAAGATGCTAAGGTCCAGGCCGTGTCATCAGTTAGTCATGGGGCCCTCTCCCAGGAGAGTCCCAACGATATCGTTCAGATCGGAGGACCAATGGTTCCACGACTTACCGGAGAACCCTCCCATGGTGATCACAACAAGAGTTGGATCTGGTTTGGTCAAGCGAATCCTCGTCGAGACCGGAGCTGACTCAAACATTATGTTCTAAAACGTGTTCGACGCCCTGGGCCTCTGAGAAGCCTACTTAAGGACTCATCAGCACGGAGCAGTCGGCTTGGGGGATCATTTTATCAAACCTGATGGAATAATTTCCCTCCCGATCTCCATAGGAGGAGGTCAGGAAAAGAGGTCGTTAATGGCGGAGTTTGTTGTTTTGAGGGACTCCACGGCTTACAACCTTATCTTGGGGAGGAAAACAATCAATGAATTCGGAGCGGTAATTGATGATTAGATTTTTGATGGCTTAGAAATTCACTAATGAAATCTCGTTGTAAAGTATAGTTTCTAAACGAAGCAATAATCCTTTCATACAAAAGATTGTTTGTCACAAGTAACAAACCCCTAAATTTATAAACCGAAGTATTGAACCTCGGGTCGTTCTCCCTAGGAATTACAATAAAGTGTCTTGTTATTGGTTGTGAGTTATTTTTGGGGTTTTTGAGATTTTAGACAAGAAATATAAATGGCAAAGAAAATAAACTAACAACTAACAAAGCTCTTGGCAAGATATGAGAACTAGAAGTCCTATCCTAGTTATCCTTCTCAATTGTGATAACAAATTGTCCATTACTCCCACTTAGTTAACCTCTAACCATGGAGGAAAGTCAAGTGGATGAATCAATTTGATTCCTCAAGTCCTAATCAACTCCTAAAGGAAAGACTAGCATTAGAGGCGTTCAAATCAATTAGCAATTTCTAATCATCAATCAACAAGGGAATTAGATAACTCAAGAGTCACTAATTACTCTACCTAGGCCAAGAGGAACAAAACCTACACTAACATCCAACCAAGCATTTCATCGAACACTTGGAAGGCACAAAAGAAAAGCATAGTGAATCAACAACAAGAACAAGATCTAACAACAATTATTGCAAAGAATTAACAACAATCAAGGAAATCACAATTATCATGAATTACCTCAAATTGCATTATTGAAAGTAAACAAAAGAACAACAATCTATCCAAAACAAAATGAAGAATTACAATTATTAAAGCTCATAACTAGAAAGAGGAAGAGGAGAAGATTAAAACTTGATAAAGGAGAAGTGAATTAAAGCATGAATTAAACCTAGATCTAAGAAGAGAGATTAACCTAAACCTAATCCTAATTCTAGAGAGAAGTGAGAGCTTCTCTCTCTAAAACTACTCTAAACTAAAACTAATGATGCTCTATGATAGATTGATTGATAGATCTCTTCCCCTTCAATCCTTGATCCTTTTATTCCTTTCTATCAGCAATTGGCGCCAAAATGGGTTCAGAAACTCCCCAAGATCGCCAGGCACATGCTGCTTTAATGAAGTCATGTGCGGACTTCGACGCGTGCGCGCATGGTATGCGTGCGCGTCCCTGGCCGATTCTGCAATGTGCGCGTGAGTGCCTTGTGCGCGTGCGCGTGCTTGGCTGATTCTACTTCTTTGACTTTTTTTATGCTTCTCTCCACTTGTATGCTTCCTTCCTTGCTCCCTTTGATCCATGCCTAGCCTATTTCAATCCTGGAATTACTAGCAAACACATCAAGGCATCTTATGGAATCAAAGAGGAATTATTTATCAAAATAAGGCTTAAAAAGGATGTTTTTACACTTAAGCACAAATACGGGAGAGATTACAAAACCATGCTAATTCATAGGTTAAATGTGAGAAAAGGTCATCAAAATACTCTAAATTCAATACAAGATAAACCCTAAAAATGGAGTTTATCAACCTCCCCACACTTAAACCTTAGCATGTCCTCATGCTAAAATAAGAAGGAACTAAGGGGTATGTGATGAATGAATTTTTGCCGGTATAGAAATTATCAAGTAATCAATTGTAGTATAGTCTAAACCGACGCAAAATCCATCATCAAACAAATCTACAATCTATAATCGAGAGTATTAGTCCCGAGTCGTTCTTCCCTAGGAATGCTACAAGGATGCATGTATTGGTTAAGTGGTCTTTTGTGGCTTGAAGAGTGTGGCATAAAAGTGTGAATAAAAGAAAACAACAATCAATCAATATTAAAAGCCTTGGCCAAGGTTGGACATTGGAAGTCCCATCACTATAGCTTCCTTCAATTATGATAACAAAGGAGCGTTGCTTTACTTAGTTAAACCCTAATCATAGAGGGAAGTCAAGTAAAAGTAATTAACTCAAGTCACAAGTCCTAGTCTTACCCTAGGGAAGTCTAGCTTTAGTGCACTCTAAGTCAATTAGCAATTCTCAATTCTCAATCAACAATTGACATCCACTATTCAAGTGTCTCCAATGACTCAACCATTAAGCCAAGTGAGGGGATGCTACTCCATATCTAAAGTTGGCATTTTCTCAAACACTTGGAGGGCAAGAATGAAAGACATAGTAAAATGGAGAAGGTTTAGAATCAAAGTAACTCAACACAAGAGATTAACAACAATCAAGAATGAACAACAATGAAATTGAGATCTTCAATGAATTTATAGAATCCAAAGCAACAAAGTCAAACCTAAGATCTATGGGAATTGAACAATAACAAACACTAATTGAGATTAGAGAAGATGATCTACAATATGAACAAAGTAAATTGAGTGTTGTAATAGATCTCACCAAGAATGGGTTGAGAATTGACAAAATGAAGATGAATTCTAGAGAGAAATTGGAGTTTCTCTCTCTACAAATGTAACTAACTAAAAATATCTAAAAACTTGTAAAATGAGTCTATGGATGTGAATGTGTGTTAATCCCCTTCAATCCTTGGCCCTTATATGCATTTTGGCGCCAAAGTTGGTTGCTGAAACCTTCCCAAAATCGCCAGGCACGTGCTGCAATAAAAGAATCACGTGTGGACCACGACGCGTGCGCGCACGGTACGCGTGCGTGTCCCTGGCTAATTCTGCGATGTGCGCGCGAGTGCCTTGTGCGCGTACGCGTGCTTGGCCGAGATCAATTCTTTGGCTTTTTGTGCTTCTCTCCACTTGCATGCTTCCTTCCTTGCTTCCTTTGATCCATGCTTAGCCTATTTCATCCTGAGATTACTAACAAACACAGCAAGGCATCTTATGGAATCAAAGAAGAACTAGAATTCATCAGAATAAGGCTTAAAAAGCATGTTTTTACACTTAGGCACGAATACGGGAGAGATAACAAAACCATGCTAATTTATAGGCTAAATGTGACAAAAGGTTATCAAAATACTCTAAATTCAGTACCAAATAAACCGTCAAATTGGGGTTTGTCAGCCTCTCCACACTTAGACCTTAGCATGTCCTCATGCTAAAATAAGAAGGAACTAAGGGTTATGACATTTATTGAATGCAACTAAACTATATGAATCCTATCTAAATGCAATTATCTAAGCAAATGGAAATGCTTAGTTCAAACAAATCAATTTCCAAGAGAGCATGTGTAAGCACAAGAGCTAGGCAATAGGAATTAAGTCCAAACCACAATTGTATTGAATTATCAAAAAGAGTTCAAACTTGCAAGAATATAGATATGGGTGAACACATGTGATTGAACTTTTGAACCCTCACCGGATGTGTATCCGCTCTATTCGCTCAAGTGTTTAAGGGTTAATCCACTCAATTCTCTTCTAGTCATGCTTTCCAAAATTTGATTTCCTTCTAACAATCTACACTTATTTAATGCATGCATACATTCATCATGAGGTCTTTCATTTAGGTTGTAATGGGGTTAGGGTCAAGGTAGGATCATTTATGGTTAAGTGGACTAGGATTTGAATCTTTGATTAGCATAGACTTTCCCACCTAACTATATAATGACCTATACAAGTTCAAACTACTCTAACTACCCCTTCTTCACTTTTTCACACACTCATGCATCTTCTTTTTATTTTACTACACTTATGCATTGATTCTTATTGAGCTTCACTTTGGGGCATTTTGTCCCCTTTATTGCTTTTCTTTTTCTTTCTCTTTTTTTTTTCTACATACATTCTTTTCTTTTCTTTTCTTTTTTTTCTTTTTTTTCATTTTTATTTTTCTTTTTTTTTCATTTTTTTTTCTTTCAAACTATATACAAGAACATCAATGCATAAGGTCTATACATTTAATCAATACAAGAGTATGTTCCCAATTCCTTAAACATGAAAGTGTACTACCCTTTTTATCCCATCTAATGTTCCCAAGCCTCACCAACTTTGAATAATAAACACTCTCACTAGCCTAGGTCAATCAAAGATCCAAACAAGGACTTTTCATTGGATTTCCGCCTTAGGCTTGTAATGTGCTAAAATGGAAATAAGTTGGTTAATCGTAGGCTCAAATTGGCTAACAAAGGAATATAAAAGGGTTGGCCATTTGGATAAGTGAGCTAATGAAGTGATGGCCTCAATCATGTAAATGCATAAATACAATAGATAAATGGATATATAGAATCAAGCAAATCAAGGATCATAATCATAGAAAGAGAACAATTTCACACAAGAATGGAAGATAAGTGGTTATAAAATGCAACCACATCAATAGGCTCAAGTCTCACAAGCTTGTGTTCTCAATTCAATACATGCTTCACAAAGTATGAAATTCAAGCAAGTTGCACCAAAAAAAATTTTCTTTCAATCAATTGGGTTAATGCCCTACAATTAAACTTCTTGAAGAATCTCAATGTTTGACTAAGCATTGTTGTGATTGAAAAATCCAAAAATTTCCTTAGTTCACCCTTTCCTTTTTCACTTAAAACCAATTTCTTATGCAAAAAGGGTGACTAGGTTTCACTTAAAACATGATTTTTAATCACAACCACAAACTAAAAAGAAAAAAAATATTCAAAAGAAAATATGCAAAATGCATAAAGACAAATCCAACTAAAGTATGGAATCTATCATCCAAAACATCTAAGGATATCCATAAGCATCAAAGTATCTAGAATCCAAAATAAATCCAAAATAAGCAGTAAAAGTATCAAGCAGTAAAAGTATCAAAATACATCAAATATATTCAAGGGTGTGCAAAGTAAAATAGCTAGAAAAGTGGCCAAAATGTTCACCGGTATCTAATGATGCCACCGGCTACCTCCCCACACTTAAGATCAAGCATCGTCCTCGATGCTAATCTTGAGGATCAGGGATAGGTACACCGATAGGCTCTGGCTGTGGCGGTGGTACCGGCTGAGACTCCTGTGTCTAAGGTGGTGCCTCCATATGTGCTGGCTCAGCCACATGAATACCCTCAGTCTGTAAATCTGCGTGCTCCTCCTCATGGGTCTCCTCATCGAAACCGGAAGACTCTGGTAGAGGTGGCAACTCAAGGCCCTGGGACACAAACATCTGGTCAATCCGATCTAGGCGACGCATGATCTGGCGCTGGCTGCGCTCCATGTACCGGAAGAGATGCTGAACTAAAAAGTAAAGCGGCTGAGGTGCGGCTGCGGTAGATGCTCCTGCAGGGGCTGAGGATGAAGAGGGTCCAGCTCCCTCAACTGCTGCTCTGGCTCAAGATCGACGGCGCGAAGCGGGCCTCTCGTGCACCCAGGATCCCCACGGAATAGTAACTGGCTCCTTCTGAGGGAGCGGTGGAGGTGGTGATACATCATCCTGGTGCCACAGAACTCCGGCCCGCTGAATCATCTGAGTGACCAAGACCGGAAAAGGAAAGAGACCTCGGATGTGGGCCCTCCACATGAACCGCCTGATCAGCTGGGGGTAATAAACATCTCTCCCCTCCATCACACAACTGATCAAGATCAACATGGCAACTGGGATCTCTGTGAAATGAGTCGTAGGCATGACGTAATGAGCGAAGATCTGCTGCCAAGTCTTGGCCTCTCGGCTCAGATAACTAAAGTGCATCCCCTTGGGTGCCGTGTTATCGGCATCCATAACCCAAGGAGCATCCGGAGTAGCTACCACTGCCCTCAATGCCTCAAAATCAAAAGTCATGCAGTGAAGGTCTAGCTCGGCCTGCATGAATGCATCAGTGTCACTGGTCCTAGGCCGGCAAGTAAGGGCGTCTTCTATGGCCTGCTCTGTGATGGGTACCTCAATCCCCCTAACAAGTACCGAATCAAGGGTGTGGCGGAAGAAATTGCAGTAGAACTCCTGCACCCAAGATCGGTTCACCCGGCTCAATTCCCTATCCAGAAAGGCCAAACCCATCCGGTCGATACGCTGGTGGATAATATCGGTCAAATCTGATGGAATAACCAGCTTCTTCTCAGTATTCAGATTCTTTGAATTGTAGCTTGGGAATCTAAGTTCACAGTAGAGATTGGAGAATTTGACCGTATCCTGAGCCGGTAGTAATTGGTTTGCTTTATCCATGTCGTGTAGAGGGTTTTGAGCATAGGCAAGCAGTGAAGCAAAGGTGGGGTTTGGTGTTTTCTTCCTCTTTTTGGAGGATGATGCCTTTCCTTTCCCTTTATCCGACATCCTGAAAAATAGAATAGAATATAGGCAATTAAACACTTAGCACGAAGCAAGTAAAACATTTTCAGGATGTAAGATAGACGGCAAGCAAATATGATGTGAATTAAACTTGAAACATGGACATCAAGTAGGAATCAGAGAACATAGCCATAACCAAGAATTCAATGTTTCAAACAATGTGCACAATTCATAAGGGATAGGCATGTCCATCATCATGACTCAAAGTAATGGTCAAGAGGGTTAAAAATGCAAGTGAATGTCAATTCCGGGAGCCAGATAAAAACGGAAATTAGCCCAATTATGAACTTGTGTGCATTATGCAAAGGTTTAGAGAATTAATATGCCAAGTTCAATTTGTCAATAAAAACTAGAAAGAGAATAATTCTTGAAAATTGGGCAGCATTCCGGCTTAAAATTGGACGTTCCCGGATTGCAACATAGCACAAGCAGCACGATTACAATATCAACCGATCACAGTAGCAATAAGAAAGCATTCAGGCAGCACAAATTGCATACAGAGCAACTCAAATTTGGCATTTAGCAAACAAGCAAACAAACAGAAAATAAACACAAACGGAGCACTTATCAGGTCTAGAATCCTCTATCCAGCCCTAGCTACCTAACCACAATTATTTCTAACTAATCCTAACATACAACATTTGAAATCAGAAATCAGACTAACTAATAGAAATATACAGTAATTAACAGAAATGAACAATTAAAGAGGACAGAATTTGGAGCAGGAACCTGGGGGCGGAGAAGAACCGAGAATGGAAAGTAGAGTTGGGATAGGGGTAAGGGCAGCAGAGGCAGAAGCTTGCACCGCCGTAGGTGGTGGCGGAGAGGATGGTGGCCGCGGTGGTGGAAGTTCAACCGAGGAGGAGAGAGGGTGAGTGGCTAGCAGAGAGGGAGAAGGAAGTGAATGGATGAGAGAGAGAGGGTTGATGGTGAACGGTGGTGGCCGGCGGCCGTTAGTGGTGGTCGCCGGTGCTGCTGCCGCGGAGAGGTGGAGTGAGAGGGGAATCGGAGATGGGAAGGTAGTGACCGGGAGAAGAAGAGGGAGGAGAGGGAAGGTAGGGTAGTGGGTGGTGATGAGATAAAGAAAGAGGTTGCCCGTCCGGTGGTGGCTGCCGGCGGAGCAACAGTGGCGGAGGGGGTCAGAAGAAGAAGATGGAAATGGGGTTAGAAGGGGGGTTTTGCGCGACTGCGTAGTGCGTCGCGCATTAGGTCATCATCATTTTGAATTGACGCGCGCGCGCACCTTGCGCATCCGCGCGAATTAAGGAATCTATGGACCTACGCGTGCGCGCACAATGCGCTCACGCGTGGACGATCAAAATAGGCAAGGGTGCGTGCGCGTACCGTGTGCGCACGCGTGCAAGGAGTTGGGCTGAAGGCTTAAGGTTGGCCCATATGAGGCCTAACTCTCTGGTCAATGGCCTGGGGGTTGCACTACCAGGCCTGCGCGTACGCAGTATGTGCGCGTCCGCGTACAATTGGCAGTTGCCATAGGGCGCGCAAGCGCAATACGTGCGCTCGCGTCCTTTTCTTCTCTTGGCTTATGGACGCGCACGCGGCATGCACGCATCCGCGCGAGTTGAGTTGGGCCAGGGGCTTATTGTTTGCCCAGAGTCGGCTCAACTCTCTGGGTAATGGCCCAGAAAATGCAGCAGCCGATTGACGCGTACGCGGCAGGTGTGCGTACGCGTGTATTTCCCTATAGTTGTATGGACGTGCACGCACGTAGTGCGCCTCAGCATGGAGTGAGTTGGGCTTGAGGCACAACGCTAGCCTATGAGAGGCCCAACTTTCTGGAATATGGGTGATGATGCATCCGCTCATGGACGCGTGCGCGTACATGGTGCACGTGCGTCCACCCCTTTTTTTTTTTTTTGAAATGCCTAAAAGCTCTAATTGCCCAAAGACTCCCCATGGTGCCTACAACTCCTTATTTAGTCAAAATCACACACTTTCTAAAATGCAAGTTGGTTTTGAGATTTATTCTATTTCTACTAAGCACAATATACATGTCAATATGCTAGCAACTAATGTACACAAACAAGCTAATTATGAGATGAAAACCTACCTACAATGGTAACTCAAATCACTTATTAAACAAAATTAGTAGAGCGTGGAAAGAGTTTACCATGGTGGGGTGTCTCCCACCTAGCACTTTTAGTTTAAGTCCTTAAGTTGGACATTTTGATGGAGTCCTTGCTATGGTGGCTTATGCTTGAACTCTTCTTCGAATCCCCACCAGTTTTTGCACTTCCAATAGCCTCCGGGATCCCAATTTAAACGTACAAGGCCTTTAAGGGGGCCTAAGCAAGTAACGAGGCCCTTAAGTTGATAGTGGTCTATGTATGTTCCGGGGTCCCATACTTTATTTGGCAACCCCTTTTCTTCTTGATCTTCATGCTTCCAATAGGGTGACAAACTTATTGAATTCTCTTTGTAACTCATACTCATCATCCTAGTTCTATTGAATTTGGCTTCACTCCACTTTTGAAACTCTAAGTTTGATCTTCCATCCCTTATGCTCCTTGATTCAAATTGTCCACCAACATCTAATCCGTTCTTACTCTCTAGCCCACAAAGAGTTGTAAGTTGACCGTCCGTTTCTAACAACGCATATTGATATGGGCCAAGAAAATTAAAGGATGAGATGATTACCCACTCAATTTGTAATTGGGGCGGCGACTTAGCAAGGAAGATATCCAATGGTCTTGACA
Organism: Arachis stenosperma; assembly: GCF_014773155.1. Lineage (NCBI taxonomy): Eukaryota > Viridiplantae > Streptophyta > Magnoliopsida > Fabales > Fabaceae > Arachis > Arachis stenosperma. The sequence goes on from NC_080377.1 coordinate 83,725,935, forward strand.
TTGTAGGTTCCACCACTTCCTTTGGCTCCTCCATGATGATTTCCATCTTTTGATAACTTTCTTTAAATTCTTCTTGGTTGCTAACTTCCTCCAAACCTTTATCATTGATCAAGTCATGTGTTGCAGGTTGTGTGTTATCCTCCTCAACATCATTTTCAAGTTCAATAGAAGAGACTTCAACGACTTCCACAAGATCATTAACACTATCACTTGGTGTGAAAGTGTTCTCAAGCTTGAAATCCACTTCTTGTTTAACTTCTTTTAATCCTTCAACCATTTCGTCCTTCTCAATGATCTCTTCCTCCTCTACTTGTTGCAAGACATATCCCATCTCCTTGCTCTCGTGTTGGGATCTTAAAATCTCCTTCATGCTCATCTCTTCGATTGATTTCTCACATTCATCTGTGAAGATGCTTTGCTTGTTGTATGAATCCCAAGAATCTATCTTTTGACGGATGGTTGCTTGAAGTCGATTCATTTCTTCCTTGAAACGATCCCTTAATTCTTGTTCCGCTTTACTAACATAAGTAGGATCATATTGCTCTTGGATTAATGGACATTGATATGCTTCCATGGAGGTTTGTGGGGAGAAGGAAAATCATGATATGGTTGGAAAGGAGATTCATCAAAACTTTGAGGTGGGAAGTTATTTTGGTTATTGGTAAATGATGGAATTATACGGGATGTAAATTCTTGGAGGGTAGAGGTGAAACTAGTGAGTGCGGTTTGGAGCTCTTCTTGCTCTTGAAGAACGATGCCAAGTGTATCATCCATGGGAACTTGGGTTGGAGGGTAAAAGTGTTGGAGTGGTGGTGATTCAAAGGTTGCTTGTTCATAATCGTCACAAGGGTATGCATAGGGGGAATATAGATTTGGATCATATGTGGGCACTTGGTGGAAATAAGATGTGGGTTGAGAATATGGTGCATAGAATGGTGGTGGTTGAGTGGTATAACCATGATAAGAATCATCATATCCGTAGGAATGATATGCATTATAGGAAGGATTACCATTGTAGTAACTTGAGGGGGAAGGTTGCCATGATGATTGCTCATATGGATATGGCTCCCTTCCTAAGAATTCATCTCTCCCATAATATGAGCTATCATTCAAATTTTCATCGCCTACAAAATAGTCATAGTCATATCCAAAACCACAAGGATGAGAATTCATAGTGGCAAATAAGAACAAAACTAATAGAGATCTAAAACTAATGGAAACCAATAAACAAATGAAAGACAAACTTATTCACAATATTCACATATTTACATTAACCAAAAACATGGCACTCATGTGCATTCCCCGGCAACGGCGCCATTTTGATGAATGAATTTTTGCCGGTATAGAAATTATCAAGTAATCAATCGTAGTATAGTCTAAACCGACGCAAAATCCATCATCAAACAAATCTACAATCTATAATCGAGAGTATTAGTCCCGAGTCGTTCTTCCCTAGGAATGCTACAAGGATGCATGTATTGGTTAAGTGGTCTTTTGTGGCTTGAAGAGTGTGGCATAAAAGTGTGAATAAAAGAAAACAACAATCAATCAATATTAAAAGCCTTGGCCAAGGTTGGACATTGGAAGTCCCATCACTATAGCTTCCTTCAATTATGATAACAAAGGAGCGTTGCTTTACTTAGTTAAACCCTAATCATAGAGGGAAGTCAAGTAAAAGTAATTAACTCAAGTCACAAGTCCTAGTCTTACCCTAGGGAAGTCTAGCTTTAGTGCACTCTAAGTCAATTAGCAATTCTCAATTCTCAATCAACAATTGACATCCACTATTCAAGTGTCTCCAATGACTCAACCATTAAGCCAAGTGAGGGGATGCTACTCCATATCTAAAGTTGGCATTTTCTCAAACACTTGGAGGGCAAGAATGAAAGACATAGTAAAATGGAGAAGGTTTAGAATCAAAGTAACTCAACACAAGAGATTAACAACATTCAAGAATGAACAACAATGAAATTGAGATCTTCAATGAATTTATAGAATCCAAAGCAACAAAGTCAAACCTAAGATCTATGGGAATTGAACAATTACAAACACTAATTGAGATTAGAGAAGATGATCTACAATATGAACAAAGTAAATTGAGTATTGTAATAGATCTCACCAAGAATGGGTTGAGAATTGACAAAATGAAGATGAATTCTAGAGAGAAATTGGAGTTTCTCTCTCTACAAATGTAACTAACTAAAAATATCTAAAAACTTGTAAAATGAGTCTATGGATGTGAATGTGTGTTAATCCCCTTCAATCCTTGGCCCTTATATGCATTTTGGCGCCAAAGTTGGTTGCTGAAACCTTCCCAAAATCACCAGGCACGTGCTGCAATAAAAGAATCACGTGCGGACCACGACGCGTGCGCGCACGGTATGCGTGCGCATCCCTGGCTAATTCTGCGATGTGCGCGCGAGCGCCTTGTGCGCGTACGCGTGCTTGGCCGAGATCAATTCTTTGGCTTTTTATGCTTCTCTCCACTTGCATGCTTCCTTCCTTGCTTCCTTTGATCCATGCTTAGCCTATTTCATCCTGAGATTACTAACAAACACAGCAAGGCATCTTATGGAATCAAAGAAGAACTAGAATTTATCAGAATAAGGCTTAAAAAGCATGTTTTTACACTTAGGCACGAATACGGGAGAGATAACAAAACCATGCTAATTTATAGGCTAAATGTGACAAAAGGTTATCAAAATACTCTAAATTCAGTACCAAATAAACCGTCAAATTGGGGTTTGTCAGTATGACATTTATTAAATGCAACTAAACTATATGAGTCCTATCTAGATGCAACTACCTAAAGTGAATGCAAATGCTTAGTTCAAATAAATCAATTCACAGGGAAACATGTGTAAGCATAAGAACTAGGGCGATAGGAATCAAGTCCAAACCACAATTGTATTGAATTATCAAAAGAAATTCAAGCTTGCAAGAATATAGATAATATGCGTGAACACATGTAATTGAACTTTCGAACCCTCACCGGATGTGTATCCTCTCTATTCACTCGAATGTTTAAGGGTTAATTCACTCAATTCTCTTCTAATCATACTTTCCAAAATTTGATTTTCTTCTAATAATCAACACCTATTCAATGCATTCATACATTCATCATGAGGTCTTTCATTTAGGTTGTAATGGGGTTAGGGTCAAGGGAGGATCATTTATGGTTAAGTGGACTAGAGTTTAGATCTTGGATTAGCATAGACTTTCCCACCTAACGATATAATGACCTATACAAGTTCAAACTATTCTAACTACCCATTCTTCACTTTTCTCTTACATATTCATGTATTCTATTCCTTGATTCATAACACTTATGCATTGATTCCCTTTTATTGTGCTTCACTTCGGGGCGTTTTGTCCCCTTTGATTGCTTTCTTTTCATTTTTTTTCTTTTTTTTCTTCTTTTTTTTTCTATATTTCCCTTTTGTTTCATTTTATTTTTCTCTTCTCTCTTTTTTTTTCTTTTCCTTTTATACTTTGTACAAGGACATCAATTGCATAAGGTCTTATACATTTAATCAATACTTGAATATATTCCCAATTCCTAAATATGAAAGTGTACTACCCTTTTTATCCCATCCAATGTTCCCAAGCCTCACCATCTTTAAATAATAAACACTCTCACTAGCCTAGGCTAATTGATGAGCGGATAATTTATACGCTTTTTGGCATTATTTTTAGGTAGTTTTTAGTAAGTTCAAGCTACTTTTAGGGATGTTTTCATTAGTTTTTATGTTAAATTCACATTTCTGGACTTTACTATGAGTTTGTGTGTTTTTCTGTAATTTCAGGTAATTTCTGGCTGAAATTGAGGGACTTGAGCAAAACTCTGAAAAAGGCTGACAAAAGGACTGCTGATGCTGTTGGGATCTGACCTCCCTGCACTCAAAATGGATTTTTTGGAGCTACAGAACTCCAAATGGCGCGCTCTCAACGGCGTTGGAAAGTAGACATCCAGAGCTTTCCAGCAATATATAATAGTCCATACTTTATTCGGAAATTGACGACGTAAATTGGCGTTGAACGCCAAGTATATGCTGCTGTCTGGAGTTAAACGCCAGAAACACGTCATGATCCGGAGTTGAACGCCCAAAACACGTTATAACTTGGAGTTCAACTCCAAGAAAAGCCTCAGCTCGTGGATAGATCAATCTCAGCCCAAACATACACCAAGTGGGCCCCGAAAGTGGATTTATGCATCAATTACTTACTCATGTAAACCCTAGTAGCTAGTCTAGTATAAATAGGATAATTTACTATTGTATTAGACATCTTTTGACAGTTTAATCTTTTGACTGTTTAGTCTTTGATCATTCGGTCCTTTCATCATTCAGGGGGCTGGCCATTCGGCCATGCCTGAACCTTTCACTTATGTATTTTCAACGGTGGAGTTTCTGCACACCATAGATTAAGGGTGTGGAGCTCTGCTGTACCTCAAGTTTCAATACAATTACTATTACTTTTTATTCAATTCTCTTTTATTCATATTCCAAGATATACGTTGCACAACACTTTGATGAATGTGATGATCCGTGACACTCATCACATTCTCACCTATGAACGCGCGTGACTGACAACCACTTCCGTTCTACTTTAGGTCGGGCGCATATCTCTTAGATTCCCCAACAGAATCTTCGTGGTATAAGCTAGATAGATGGCGGCATTCATGGGGATCCGGAAAGTCTAACTTTGTCTGTGGTATTCCGAGTAGGATCCTGGGAATCCGGAAAGTCTAACCTTGTCTGTGGTATTCCGAGTAGGATTCCGGTATTGAATGACTGTGACGAGCTTCAAACTCCTGAAGGCTGGGCGTTAGTGACAAATGCAAAAGAATCAATGGATTCTACTCCAACCTGATTGAGAACCGACAGATGATTAGCCGTGCTGTGACAGAGCATTTGGACCATTTTCACTGAGAGGATGGGATGTAGCTATCAACAAGGGTGATGCCTCCAGACGATTAGCCGTGCAGTGACAGCGCATAGGACCATTTTCCCGAGAGGATTAAAAGTAGCCATTGATGATGGTAATGCCCTACATACAGCTTGCCATGGAAAAGAGTAAGAAGAATTGGATGAAAGTAGTAAGACAGTAGAGATTCGAAAGGATTCTAACATCTCCACACGCCTATCTGAAATTCCCACTATTGATTTACATAAGTATTTCTATCCCTTTTTATTTTCTATTTATTATTAATTATTCGAAAATCCATAAACCAATTTAATCTGCCTAACTGAGTTTTACAAGGTGACCACAGCTTGCTTCATACCAACAATCTCTGTGGGATCGACCCTTACTCACGTAAGGTATTACTTGGATGACCCAGTACACTTGCTGGTTAAGTTGAACGGAGTTGTGGAAAGAAAGTGCTAAGTTAGTTTTTATGCACATGCCAAAGAGCCATTATTGTTGATCACAATTTCGTCCACCAAGTTTTTGGCGCCGTTGCCGGGGATTGTTCGAGTATGGACAACTGACGGTTCATCTTGTTGCTCAGATTAGGTAATTTTCTTTTCAAAAATCTTTTTCAAAATTTTTCTTTTATTTTTCATTTTTCCAAGCTTTATTTTCGAAAAAAAAATTAATAAAAATACAAAAAAAATTAAAAAATCATAAAAATAAAAAATATTTTGTATTTCTTGTTTGAGTATTGAGTCAATTTTTAAGTTTGGTGTCAATTGCATGTTTTAAAAAAATTTTCTTGCATTTTTCGAAAAATCCATACATTCATAGTGTTCTTCATGATCTTCAAGTTGTTCTTGACAAGTCTCCTTGTTTGATCTTGATGTTTTCTTATTTTGTGTTGTTTGTCGTTTTTCATATGCATTTTTTGTTTGTTAGAGTCCATGCATTAAAGATTTCTAAGTTTGGTGTCTTGCATGTTTTCTTTGCATCAAAAATTTTTCAAAAATATGTTCTTGATGTTCATCATGATCTTCAAAGTATTCTTGGTGTTCATCTTGACATTCATAGTGTTCTTTCATGCATCATGTGTTTTGATCCAAAATTTTTATGTTTTGGGTCATAATTGTGTTTTTCTCTCTCATAATTAAAATATTCAAAAATCAAAAAAATATATTTTCCTTATTTCTCTCCAAATTTTCGAAATTTTGGGTTGACTTGGTCAAAAATTTTTAAAATTAGTTGTTTCTTATAAGTCAAGTCAAATTTTCAATTTTAAAAATCTTATCTTTTTAAAATCTTTTTCAAAAATCATATCTTTTTCATTTTTTTTATCATTTTCGAAAATTTCAAAAATATTTTTCAAATTATTTTCAAAATCTTTTTCTTATCTTTATATCATATTTTCGAAAATTCACTAACAATTAATGTGATTGATTCAAAAATTTGAAGTTTGTTACTTTCTTGTTAAGAAAGGCTCAATCTTTAAGTTCTAGAATCTTATTTTGTAGTTTCTTGTTAGTGAAGTAAGTAATTTCAAAATTCTTGAATTAAATCTTTTTATCTTTTATCATATCTTTTTCAAAAATTTTATCTTTTTCAAAATTTGATTTTAAAATATCTTATCTAACTTCTTATCTTCTTATCTTTTTAAAATTTGATTTTAATATCTTTTTCAACTAACTATTTGACTTTTTGTTTGTTTCTTATCTTTTTCAAAACCACCTAACTACTTTTCCCTCTCCAATTTTCGAAAATATCTCACCTCTTTTTCAAAAAAAAAAAATTTTTTTGTTCTAAATTTTAATTTTAATCTTATCTTATCTTTAATTTTCGAAAATTACTAACCCCTTTTTCAAAATTATTTTCGAAATTTCCCCTCTCTTTTCTTATTATATTTAATTATTTATTTACTAACACTTCTCTTCACCTCCCCTATCCTTACTCTTTATACAGACTATTCATTCTTCTTCACTCTTCTCCCCTTTCTTTTTCTACTAACATAAAGGAATCTCTATACTGTGACATAGAGGATTCCTCTTTCTTTTCTTGTTTTCTTCTCTTTCATATAAGCAGGAACAAGGATAAAGGCACTCTTGTTGAAATTGATCCAGAACATGAAAGGACTCTGAAGAGAAAATTAAGAGAAGCTAAGTTACAACAATCTAAAGGTAACCTTTCGGAAACATTAGAACAAGAGAAGGAGATGGCAACCGAAAATAATAATAATGCAAGGAGAATGCTTGGTGACTTCACAAAGCCAACGTCCAAATTTGATGGAAGAAGCATCTTCATTCCTGCCATTGGAGCCAATAATTTTGAGCTTAAGCCTCAACTAGTTGCTTTAATTTAACAGAACTACAAGTTTTATGGACTTCCATCTGAAGATCCTTACCAGTTTTTAACTGAGTTCTTGCGGATTTGTGAGACTGTTAAGACGAATAGAGTTGATCCTGAAGTCTACAGACTCATGCTTTTCCCTTTTGCTGTAAGAGACAGAGCTAGAATATGGTTGGATTCACAACCTAAGGATAGCCTGGACTCTTGGGATAAGCTGGTCACAGCCTTCTTGGATAAATTCTTTCCTCCTCAAAAGCTGAGCAAGCTTAGAGTGGATGTTCAAACCTTCAAACAAAAAGATGGTGAATCCCTCTATGGAGCTTGGGAAAGATACAAGCAGCTGACCAAAAGATGTCCATCTGACATGTTTTCAGAATGGACCATATTAGATAAATTCTATTATGGTCTATCTGAATTTTTGAAAATGTCATTGGACCATTCTGCAGGTGGATCTATTCACCTAAAGAAAACGCCTGAAGAGGCTCAAGAACTCATTGACATGGTTGCAAACAACCAATTCATGTACACTTCTGAGAGAAATTCCGTGAATAATAGGATACCTCAGAAGAAAGGAGTTCTTGAAATTGATACTCTGAATGCCATATTGGCTCAGAACAAAGTGTTGACTCAACAGGTCAACATGATCTCTCAAAATCTGAATGGAAGGCAACATGCATCCAACAGTACTAAAGAGGCAACTTCTGAAGAAGCTTATGATCCTGAGAACCCTGCCATGGCAGAGGTTAATTACATGGGTGAACCTTATGGAAACACCTATAACTCATCATGGAGAAATCATCCAAATTTCTCATGGAAGGATCAACAAAAGCCTCAACAAGGCTTTAACAATGGTGGACGCAATAGGCTGAGCAATAGAAAGCCTTTCCCATCATCTTCTCAGCAACAGACAGAGAATTCTGAACAAAACACTTCTAATTTAGCCAATCTAGTCTCTGATCTGTCAAAAGCCACTTTCAGTTTCATGAGTGAAACAAGATCCTCCATTAGAAATCTAGAGGCACAAGTGGGCCAGCTGAGTAAGAAAGTCATTGAAACTCCTCCCAGTATTCTCCCAAGCAATACAGAAGAGAATCCAAAAGGAGAGTGCAAGGCCATTGATATAATCAATATGGCCGAATGCACAAGGGAGGAGGAGGGCGAAAATCCTAGTGAGGAAGACCTCCTGGGACGTCCCTCAAGCAAGAAGGAGTTTCCTATTAAGGATCCAAAGGAATCTGAGGCTCATATAGAGACCATAGAAATTCCATTAAATCTCCTTCTGCCATTCATGAGCTATGAAGACTATTCTTCCTCTGAAGAGGATGAAGATGTGACTGGAGAGCAAGTTGCTCAATATTTAGGAGCTATCATGAAGCTGAATGCCAAGTTGTTTGGCAATGAGACTTGGGAAAGTGAACCTCCCTTGCTCATTAGTGGACTGGATACCTGGATTCAGCAAATTTTACCTCAAAAGAAACAAGATCCTGGCAAGTTTTTGATACCTTGTACCATAGGCACCATGACCTTTGCAAAAGATCTGTGTGATCTGGAGTCAGGGATAAATCTTATGCCACTCTCTGTAATGGAGAAGCTAGGGATCATTGAGGTACAATGATGAACGGATATTTTATACGCTTTTTGGGGGCAATTTCATGTAGATTTTAGTATGTTTTAATTAGTTTTTAGTAAAATATTATTAGTTTTTAGGCAAAAATCATATTTCTGGACTTTACTATGAGTTTATGTGTTTTTCTGTGATTTCAGGTATTTTCTGGCTGAAATTGAGGGAGCTGAGGAAAAATCTGAGTTAGGCTGAAAAAGGACAATTGATGCTGTTAGATTCTGACCTCCCTGCACTCGAAATGGATTTTCTGGAGCTACAGAAGTCCAATTGGCGCGCTCTCAACGGCGTTGGAAAGTAGACATCCAGGGCTTTTCAGAAATATTAATAGTCCATACTTTGCACGAAGATAGATGACGTAAACTGGCGTTCAACGCCAGTATCATACTGCTGTCTGGCGTCCAGCGCCAGAAACAGGTTACAAGCTGGAGTTCAACGCCGGAAACAGGTTACAACCTGGCGTTGAACGCCCAAAACAGCCCCAGGCACGTGAGAAGCTTAAGTCTCAGCCCCAGCACACACCAAGTGGGCCCCAGAAGTGGATTTCTGCACTAGCTATCATAGTTTACTCTTTTTCTGTAAACCTAGGTTACTAGTTTACTATTTAAACAACTTTTAGAGAACTACTTTGCACCTCATGACATTTTCAGATCCGAATTATACACTCTTTAGCAGCATGAGTCTCTAAACTCCATTGTTGGGGGTGAGGAGCTCTGCAGCGTCTCGATGAATTAATGCAATTACTTTTGTTTTCCATTCAAACACGCTTGTTCTTATCTAAGATGTTCATTCGCGCTTAATTATGGAGAAGGTGATGATCCGTGACACTCATCACCTTCCTCAATCCATGAACGTGTGCCTGACAACCACCTCCATTCTACATCAGATTGAATGAGTATCTCTTAGATTCCTTAATCAGAATCTTCGTGGTATAAGCCGGATTGATGGCGGCATTCATGAGAATCCGTAAAGTCTAAACCTTGTCTGTGGTATTCCGAGTAGGATTCTGGGATTGAATGACTGTGACGAGCTTCAAACTTCTAAAGGCTGGGCGTTAGTGACAGACGCAAAAGAATCAATGGATTCTATTCCAACCTGATTGAGAACCGACAGATGATTAGCCGTGCTGTGACAGAGCATTTGGACCATTTTCATTGAGAGGATGGGAAGTAGCCATTGACAACGGTGACACCCTACATAGAGCTTGCCATGGAAGGAACTTTGCGTGTGGAAAAAGGATTTCAAGGAAAAGTTGAAATTCAGAGGACAAAGCATCTCCAAAACTCCAACATATTCTCCATTATTAAAGTAATAACTATTTATTTTATGCCATTTTTACTTTATACGAGGCTAAAGAACCCTATTGGTATCCTGACTAAGATTAATAAAATAAACATAGCTTGCTTTAATCCAACAATCTTCGTGGGATTCGACCCTTACTCACGTAAGGTATTACTTGGACGACCCAGTGCACTTGCTGGTTAGTTGTGCGGATTGCAAAAAGTGTGATTGTAATTTCATGCACCAAGTTTTTGGCGCCGTTGCCGGGGATTGTTCGAGTTTGAACAACTAAAGGTTTATTTTATTTCTTAGATTAGGAATAGTTTATTTTTCTTGTTATAGAGTCATTAAATTCTGATAGGATAATTTCTTTTTAAAAAATTTTTTTTCAAAAATATTATTTTTCTTTACCAATTTTAATCTTTTTCGTGAGTTTAGTGTCTTATTCTAAGTTTGGTGTCAATTGCATATTTTATATTTTTCCTTTAAATTTTTGAATTTGTGTTTTTTTGTTCTTCATTGATCTTTAAGTTTTTCTTGTTTATTTTTCTTGTTTGATCTTGAGTTTTTCTTGTTCTGTGTCTTTTCTTGTTTTTCTTGTGCTAATCCAAAGCATTAGTCTTCCAAAAGAAATATACCTATTCAGAACAATTGTTACCTTTTCTGCCCAATTGGCTAGAGCGTTGGTCTATGTTCTTGGTAATTGGGTATCTTTATTTCAAAACTTCTTTTAAAAATAATTTTTCTTGATTTAATCTTGTGCCAAACTTTAAGTTTGGTGTTTTATTGTTAATTTTTCTTCAATTTTCGAAAATTTAGTGAAGTTTTCTAAAAATTTTAAGTTTGGTGTTCTTTCTTTTGTTCTTGTGTTCTTGTGAATCTTCAAGGTGTTCTTGAGTTTTTCTTGTGTTTTGATCTTAAAATTTTTAAGTTTGGTGTTCCTTGGTGTTTTCCCTCCAAAATTTTTGAAAATAAGGAGCATTAGATCTAAAAATTTTAAGTCTTGTGTCTTTTGTGTGTTTTTCTCTTTCATCATAAAATTCAAAATTCAAAAAAATATATTTTCTAACTAATTTTAAACTATATTTTCGAAATTTTTATATAAAGAATTCAGATTTCAATTTCAAAATTTTTCAATTCTTATCTTTTTAAGTTTCTAAAAAAAAATCTTTTTCAAAAATATCCTAACCACTTTCTCTCTCCTCAAATTTTCGAAAATCTTCATAAAAGTTTTCAAATTTTTAATTTTTAATTTTCTTTCTTTATTTATTTTATTTTTATTTTGGTCTTTGTTTTATTTTATTATTTCGAAAATTATTCTTATAATAAAATAGATAATATCAACATCTATACCATCTCCCTTGCTCCATCATGGAACTAAGTGGAAATGAACAGTCTAGGAGGACTCTGGGGTTATATGCTAGCCCCACTACTGCTTCATATGGGAGTAGTATCTGTATACCCTCCATTGGAGTCAGTAGCTTTGAGTTGAATCCTCAGCTCATTATCATGGTGCAGCAAAGCTGCCAGTATTCCGGTCTTCCACATGAAGAACCTACAGAGTTTCTGGCACAATTTTTACAAATTGCTGACACAGTACATGATAAGGAAATAGATCAGGATGTCTACAGATTATTAATGTATCCATTTGCTATAAAAGATCAAGCTAAGAGGTGGTTAAATAACCAACCTAAGAACAGCATAAAAACATGGAAACAGCTGTCAGAAAAATTCCTGAATCACTATTTCCCTCCAAAATGGATGACACAGCTAAGGCTAAGCATCCAAGGCTTCAAACAAGGAGATAATGAATCCCTTTATGATGCCTGGGAGAGATACAGAGAGATGCTAATAAAATGCCCCTCTGAGATGTTTTCAGAGTGGGTGCAATTAGACATCTTCTACTATGGGCTTACAGAAAAAGCTCAGATTTCTTTAGATCACTCAGCTGGTGGATCTATACATATGAGAAAAACAATTGAAGAAGCTCAAGAGCTTATTGATACAGTTTCCAGAAATCAGCATCTGTACCTAAGCAGTAAATCTTCCATGAAAGAAGAAGCTAAAACAGTAACTGCTGAACTCAGTCCTGTGGATCAGGCTAATGAATTCAATCAGCAATTAGACTTTCTAACCCAGCAGCTAGCCGAATTCAAGGAAATACTACAGGAAACAAGAATGGCTAACAGGAATATGGAAGTACAGTTAAAGCAAACAGAAAAGCAATTGTCAAAACAAATAGCAGAAGAATGCCAAGCAGTTCAATTAAGAAGTGGGAAAACATTAAATACCTCACTTCAAAGCAGCAGGAAGCCAAGAAATGAACAAATGGCTACTCAAAATCCCTCTGAGGACAATCAGAGCCCAGAGAGGAATAATGCTGGCGCTGAACGCCCAGACCATGCTCATTCCTGGCGTTCAACGCCAGAAACAAGCATGAATCCGGCGTTGAACACCCAAAGGAAGCACAGTTCTGGCGTTCAGACGCCAGTAACAGATAAGGAGTTGGCGTCTAACGCCACTCCAGCTTCCACCCCTGGCATTCAAATGCCAGTGGGGGATCAGTCACATACAAGTGCTGATAACAATCCTTCTAAAAAGGCTTCCCAACCCACTTCTGTAAGTAATAAACCTGCAGCAACTAAGGTTGAGGAATATAAAGCCAAAATGCCTTATCCTCAAAAGCTCCGCCAAGCAGAACATGATAAGCAATTTGCCCGCTTTGCAGACTATCTCAGGACTCTTGAAATAAAGATTCTATTTGCTGAAGCACTTGAGCAAATACCCTCTTATGCTAAGTTCATGAAAGAGATCTTAAGTCATAAGAAGGATTGGAGAGAAACTGAAAAAGTTTACCTCACTGAAGAATGCAGTGCAGTCATTCTGAAAAGCTTACCTGAGAAGCTTAAAGACCTCGGGAGCTTTATGATACCATGCACATTAGAGGGTAATTGTACCAAGCAAGCTCTATGTGATCTTGGGGCAAGTATCAACCTAATACCTGCATCTATTATCACAAAGCTCGGTTTGACTAAAGAAGTTAAACCAACCCGGATATGTCTTCAACTTGCTGATGGCTCCATTAAATACCCATCAGGTGTGATTGAAGACATGATTGTCAAGGTTGGGCCATTTTCCTTTCCTACTGACTTTGTGGTGCTGGAAATGGAGGAGCACAAGAGTGCAACTCTCATTCTAGGGAGACCTTTCCTAGCAACTGGCCGAACCCTCATTGACGTCCAAAAAGGGGAAGTAACCCTGAGAGCCATTAAGGAGGAGTTCAAGTTGAATGTTGTTAAAGCCATGCAACATCCAGACACCCCAAATGACTGCATGAGTGTTGATATCATTGACTCTCGGGTAAGAGAGGTCAATATGGTTGAGAGTCTCGAATCAGAGTTAGAGGACATCTTTAAAGATGATCAGCCTGATTTGGAGGAATCAGAGAGAATAATAGAACCTCTGAAAATCCCTCAAGAAGAGGAGAAACCTCCCAAACCCGAGCTCAAACCATTACCACCATCCCTGAAATATGCATTTCTGGGAGAAGGTGATACCTTTCTTGTAATTATAAGCTCTACCCTAGAGCCACAGGAAGAGGAAGCACTAATTCAAGTGCTAAGGACACACAAGACAGCTCTTGGGTGGTCCATCAGTGATCTTAAGGGCATTAGCCCAGCCAGATGCATGCACAAGATCCTATTGGAGGGTGACGCCAAGCCAGTGGTTCAACCACAAAGGCGGCTGAATCCAGCCATGAAGGAAGTGGTGCAGAAGGAGGTCACTAAATTACTAGAGGCTGGGATTATTTATCCTATTTCTGACAGCCCCTGGGTAAGCCCTGTCCAAGTTGTCCCTAAGAAAGGTGGCATGACAGTGGTTCACAATGAAAGAAATGAACTAGTTCCTACAAGAACAGTTACAGGGTGGCGTATGTGTATTGATTATAGAAGGCTCAATACAGCCACCAGAAAGGATCATTTTCCTTTACCATTCATAGACCAGATGCTAGAAAGACTAGTAGGTCATGAATACTACTGCTTCCTGGATGGATATTCAGGTTATAATCAAATTGCAGTAGATCCCCAAGATCAAGAGAAAACGGCATTCACATGTCCATCTGGAGTATTTGCATACAGAAGGATGCCATTTGGCCTGTGCATTGCACCTGCAACCTTTCAAAGGTGCATGCTCTCAATTTTCTCTGATATGGTGGAAAAATTTCTGGAAGTCTTCATGGATGACTTTTCAGTATTTGGTGACTCATTCAGCTCCTGTCTTGACCATCTAGCACTTGTTCTAAAGAGATGCCAAGAGACTAACCTGGTTTTAAACTGGGAAAAATGTCACTTTATGGTGACTGAAGGAATTGTCCTTGGGCACAAAATTTTGAACAAGGGAATAGAGGTGGATCAAGCTAAGGTGGAGGTAATTGAAAAATTACCACCACCTGCCAATGTTAAGGCAATCAGAAGCTTTCTGGGGCATGCAGGATTCTATAGGAGGTTTATAAAGGATTTTTCAAAAATCGCCAAACCTCTGAGCAACCTGCTAGCTGCTGACACGCCATTTGTCTTTGATAAGGAGTGTCTGCAGGCATTTGAGACTCTGAAAGCTAAATTGGTCACAGCACCAATCATCTCTGCACCAAACTGGACATTACCATTTGAACTAATGTGTGATGCCAGTGACCATGCCATTGGTGCAGTGTTGGGACAAAGGCATGACAAGCTTCTGCATGTTATTTACTATGCCAGCCGTGTTCTAAATGACGCACAGAAGAACTATACAACCACAGAAAAAGAGCTACTTGCAGTGGTTTACGCCATTGACAAATTCAGATCCTATTTAGTAGGATCAAAAGTGATTGTGTACACTGATCATGCTGCTCTTAAATATCTACTCATAAAGCAGGATTCAAAGCCCAGACTTATAAGATGGGTGTTGCTTCTGCAAGAGTTTGATATAGAAATAAGAGACAGAAAAGGGATAGAGAATCAGGTAGCAGACCACCTGTCCCGAATAGAACCAGTAGAAGGGGCGTCCCTCCCTCTTACTGAAAGCTCTGAAAACTTTCCAGATGAGCAACTTTTTGCCATCTAGGAAGTGCCATGGTTTGCAGACATTGCAAACTACAAGGCAGTGAGATTCATACCCAAAGAATACAGTAGGCAGCAATCAAAGAAGCTGATCACGGATGCAAAGTATTATCTTTGGGATGAGCCGTATCTCTTTAAGAGATGTGCAGACGGAGTAATCCGTAGATGTGTGCCTAAAGAAGAAGCACAGAAGATCCTATGGCACTGCCATGGATCCCAGTATGGAGGACATTTTGGAAGTGAGCGAACAGCCACAAGAGTCCTCCAATGTGGCTTCTACTGGCCTACTCTCTATAAAGATTCCCGAGTGTTTGTACTTAATTGTGACAGTTGCCAAAGATCTGGTAATCTGCCTCACAGTTATGCTATGCCTCAACAAGGAATCTTAGAGATTGAGTTGCTTGATGTATGGGGTATTGACTTCATGGGACCTTTCCCACCATCATACTCAAACACTTATATTCTGGTAGCAGTAAATTATGTATTCAAATGGGTGGAAGCTATTGTAACACCCACTAATGACACTAAGACAGTGTTAAAATTCCTCCAGAAACACATCTTAAGCAGATTTGGCACCCCTAGAGTACTAACCAGTGATGGGGGCACTCATTTCTGCAATAAACAGCTCTATTCTGCTTTGGTTCGTTATGGAGTTAGCCACAGGGTGGCCACTCCATATCATCCACAGATTAATGGGCAAGTTGAAGTCTCAAATAGAGAACTCAAAAGAATCCTGGAACGGACTATAATTAACCGTAGAAGGGATTGGGCAAGAAGCTTGGATGATGCTCTGTGGGCATACAGAACAGCATTCAAGACCCCTATAGGGACCTCTCCATACCAACTTGTGTATGGAAAGGCATGTCACTTGCCAGTGGAACTGGAACATAAGGCCTACTGGGCAACCAGATTCCTGAACCTTGATGCCAAGTTAGTTGGAGAAAAACGATTGTTTCAGTTAAATGAGCTAGAGGAATTTAGACTCAATGCTTTCGAGAATGCAAAAATATACAAAGAGAAAGCAAAAAGATGGCATGATAAGAAATTGTCATCCAGAGTCTTTGAGCCAGGGCAGAAAGTTCTGCTATTCAATTCTAGGCTCAAATTATTCCCCGGGAAATTGAAGTCCTGGTGGAGAGGTCCATATGTGATTACAAGTGTATCACCATATGGATACGTAGAGCTTCAGGATAATGACTCTAACAAAAAGTTCATTGTTAATGGACAGAGAGTTAAACATTATCTTGAAAGCAATTTTGAGCAAGAATGCTCAAAACTGAGACTTAATTAAAAGCTCAGTAATAGTCCAGCTAAAGACATTAAAGAAGCGCTTGCTGGGAGGCAACCCAGCCATTCACAAAATTTAATTTTATTTGTTTTTATTTTTGATTTTTACAGGTATATGTCAAAGTATCTTCAAGGTAAAAAAGCAATTGATTGGATTCACAGAGTTACAGGGGAATTTGGAAGCTCACTGGCGTGAAAAAGCCAGTAAGAAAAGTTTTGGGCGTTGAACGCCCAAAAGAAGTATCCACTGGGCGTTCAACGCCAGTAAGGATAGCCATCTGGGCGTTGAACGCCAGAAAGGAGCATCTTCTGGGCGTTGAACGCCAGAAAGAAGCTCCTTCTGGGCGTTTAACGCCAGAATTACAGCATCCTGGGCGTTTAGAAAAACGCCCAGTGATAAAGGACTTCCTGGCGTTCAACGCCAGAAAGAAGCAACAGCTGGGCGTTGAACTCCCAGGAGAAGCATCAATTGGGTGTTAAACACCCAAAACATGCAGTAGTTAGGCGTTTAACGCCAGGATGGTGGGGAGGAGGTAAAATTCGTTTTTCTTCACAAATTTTCTAATTTTTATGTTTCAATTCATGATTTCTTGCATAAACATGTTTCAAAATATCATCCTTCAATTCCAAAAATTTTAATCCTAATTTCTAAAAACCCCAATTTCTAAAATCCCTTTTTCAAAAATATCAAATGTATCTTAATTCATAAACACAAATCTTTTTCTAATCCAAATCTTTTTCAAATCTCTTTCAACTTATCATATCTTTTGGATTTCGAAATTGCCTCTCCCTCTATTCCTCTTGTTTCCTTTCTTTTGCTTGAGGACAAGCAAACCTCTAAGTTTGGTGTGATTTGCCATGATCACTGAGCTAAAACTCATCAAGATCATGGCATCTAAGGGAATAGGAAGAGCAAGGATGTGAACTGAAGGAACTAAAGTGTCAGAAGCTATTCCTTGAAAGACCAAGCACCCCACAGACTAGAGGAACATCCACTTCCCAAAATACAGGTTGTTAAGTTCCAATTTTAAGCTTTAACTCTGTGATAGTATTATTATAGAAATTTACCTTAGAAGTTATATAGGAGTAGTAGTAATTAGCATGTCTATTTTGGTTTTATTTTCAATTAAGTTATAATTTATTTTTTCTCATCATCATCAAACATGAATAAAATAGTAGATTTTTAGAATAAAGAGGCAATTTAATTTTTTCGAGTTCTTAATAAGAAAAATTCTAATTATTTATATGTGGTGGCAATACTTTTTATCTTCTGAATGAATGCTTGAACAGTGCATATTTTTTATATTGAATTTTATGAATGTTAAAATTATTGGCTCCTGAAAGAATGATGAACAAGAGAAATGTTATTGATGATCTGAAAAATCATCAAATTGATTCTTGAAGCAAGAAAAAGCAGAAAAAAAAAAGAGAAGAAGAAAAAAAAAAGAGAACTACTTTTAGAGAACTACTTTGCACCTCATGACATTTTTAGATCCGAATTATACACTCTTTGGCAGCATGAGTCTCTAAACTCCATTGTTGGGGGTGAGGAGCTCTGCAGCGTCTCGATGAATTAATGCAATTACTTTTGTTTTCCATTCAAACACGCTTGTTCTTATCTAAGATGTTCATTCGCGCTTAATTATGGAGAAGGTGATGATCCGTGACACTCATCACCTTCCTCAATCCATGAACGTGTGCCTGACAACCACCTCCGTTCTACATCAGATTGAATGAGTATCTCTTAGATTCCTTAATCAGAATCTTCGTGGTATAAGCCAGATTGATGGCGGCATTCATGAGAATCCGGAAAGTCTAAACCTTGTCTATGGTATTCAGAGTAGGATTCTGGGATTGAATGACTGTGACGAGCTTCAAACTCCTGAAGGCTGGGCATTAGTGACAGACGCAAAAGAATCAATGGATTCTATTCCAACCTGATTGAGAACCGACAGATGATTAGCCGTGCTGTGACAGAGCATTTGGACCATTTTCATTGAGAGGATGGGAAGTAGCCATTGACAACGGTGACACCCAACATAGAGCTTGCCATGGAAGGAACTTTGCGTGTGGGAAAAGGATTTCAAGGAAAAGTTGAAATTCAGAGGACAAAGCATCTCCAAAACTCCAACATATTCTCCATTATTAAAGTAATAACTATTTATTTTATGCCTTTTTTACTTTATACGAGGCTAAAGAACCCTATTGGTATCCTGACTAAGATTAATAAAATAAACATAGCTTGCATCAATCCAACAATCTCCGTGGGATTCGACCCTTACTCACGTAAGGTATTACTTGGATGACCCAGTGCACTTGCTGGTTAGTTGTGCGGATTGCAAAAAGTGTGATTGCAATTTTGTGCACCATACAACCTGCCTTGTTCTCATTACAATTGGCAGATAAGTCATTGAGACAAGCTTATGGAATAGTAGAGGACATGTTAGTAAAGGTTGAAGGCCTTTACATCCCTGCTGATTTCATAATCTTAGACACTAGGAAGGAAGAGGATGAATGCATCATCCTTTGAAGACCTTTCCTAGCCACAGCAGGAGCTGTGATAGATGTCAACAGAGGTGAATTAGTCCTTCAATTGAATGGGGACTACCTTGTGTTTAAGGTACAGGGCCATCCCTCTGTGACAAAAGAGAGTAAACATGAAGAGCTTCTCTCAGTTCAGAGTCAAGAAGAGCCCCCACAGTCAAACTCTAAGTTTGGTGTTGGGAGGCCACAACCAAACTCTAAGTTTGGTGTTGGGACTATACAACATTGACCTAATCACCTTGTGGCTCCATGAGAGCCACTGTCAAGCTATTGACATTAAAGAAGCGCTTGTTGGGAGGCAAGCCAATTTTATTTATCTAATTTTTATTTTATTTTATTTTATTGTTATTTTGTGTTTTATTAGGTACATGATCATGAGGAGTCACGAAAAAAAATATAAAAATTAAAAACAGAATCAAAAACAGCAGAAGAAAAATCACACCCTGGAGGAAGCACAGGCTGGCGTTCAACGCCAGTAAGGAGCATCTGGCTGGCGTTCAACGCCAGAACAGAGCATGAAACTGGCGCTAAATGCCAGAAACAAGCAACATTCTGGCGCTGAACGCCAGGAATGTGCCTAGAAGAAAAGCTGGCGCTGAACGCCAGTAACAAGCATGAAACTGGCGTTCAACGCTAGAAACATGCTTTACATGGGCGTTGAACGCCAGAACGTGCACCACTCGGCGTTTAAACGCCAGAATGGTGTGCAAAGGCATTTTACATGCCTATTTGGTGCAGGGATGGAATTCCTTGAAACCTCAGGATCTGTGGACCCCACAGGATCACCTCAGGATCTGTGGACCTCACAGGATCCCCACCTACCTCGCCCTCTCTCTCTCTCCATTCATGGTCATCCCTTCTGTTTTCCATTCACCACTCACATCCATCCACTCTTCCCCATATACCCCACCTACCTTCAAAATTCAAAATCTCTTTCCCACCCATATAGCCGAATACACATATCCCTCCATCTCCTCTATATCTTCTTCTTATTCTTCATCTTTTCTTTCTTCTCTTGCTCGAGGGCGAGCAATATTCTAAGTTTGGTGTGGTAAAAGCATAGCTTTTTGTTTTTCCATAACCATTGATGGCACCTAAGGCCAAAGAAACCTCAAAAAAAAAAGGGAGAGAGAAAAGGGAAGACAAAAGCTTCCACCTCTGAGTCATGGGAGATGGAAAGACTCATCTAAAGGGTTTATAGCTCAGTGGTTGAACATTTGACTGCAAATCAAGAGATCCCGGAGATACCTCAGGGGTTAAATTGCCCTCCACACAATTATTGGGAGCAACTAAGGATAGGAACACCAAAATTACTAGGAATCATGCAACAAAAGCAAGGAAGAGACATAAAGGAGCTCAAAAAGCACCATTGGTCCTTCAAGAAGGCGCCATCCTCACTAAGGTGGATTCATTCCTTGTTCTTATTTCTTTCTGCTTTTTGGTTTTTATGTTGTGTTCATTTATGTTTTGTGTCTCTACTTCATGATCATTAGTGTTTAGTAACTATGTCTTAAAGCTATGAATAAAATCCATTAATCCTTCACCTCTCTTAAAAGAAAAATTCTTTAATTCAAAAGAACAAGAAGTACATGAATTTCAAATTTATCCTTGAATTTAGTTTAATTATATTGATGTGGTGACAATACTTTTTGTTTTCTGAATGAATGCTTGAACAATGCATAATTTTTTATCTTGTTGTTTATGAATGTTAAAACTGTTGGCTCTTGAAAGAATGATGAACAAAGAGAAATGTTATTGATGATCTGAAAAATCATGAAAGTGATTCTTGAGGCAAGAAAAAGCAGTGAATAGCAAAAGCTTGCGAAAAAAAAAGTGGCGAAAAAAATATTTAGAAAGAAAAAGAAAAAGCAAGCAGAAAAAGCCAATAGCCCTTAAAACCAAAAGGCAAGGGTAAAAAGGATCCAAGGCTTTGAGCATCAATGGATAGGAGGGCCCAAGGAAATAAAATCCAGGCCTAAGCGGCTAAATCAAGCTGTCCCTAACCATGTGCTTGTGTCATGCAGGTCCAAGTGAAAAGCTTGAGACTGAGTGGTTAAAGTCGTGATCCAAAGCAAAAGAGTGTGCTTAAGAGCTCTGGACACCACTAACTGGGGACTCTAGCAAAGCTGAGTCACAATCTGAAAAGGTTCACCTAGTTATGTGTCTGTGGCATTTATGTATCCGGTGGTAATACTGGAAAACAAAGTGCTTAGGGCCACGGCCAAGACTTATAAGTAGCTGTGTTCAAGAATCAACATGCTTAACTAGGAAAGTCAATAACGCTATCCAAAATTCTAAGTTCCTAGAGAAGCCAATCATTCTGAACTTCAAAGGAAAAAGTGGGATGCCAAAACTGTTCAGAAGCAAAAAGCTACAAGTCCCGCTCATCTAATTAGAATTAATATTCATTGATATTTTGGAATTTACAATATATTCTCTTCTTTTTATCCTAATTTATTTTCAGTTGCTTGGGGACAAGCAACAATTTAAGTTTGGTGTTGTGATGAGCGGATAATTTATACGCTTTTTGGCATTGTTTTTAGGTAGTTTTTAGTAAGTTCAAGCTACTTTTAGGGATATTTTCATTAGTTTTTATGTTAAATTTACATTTCTGGATTTTACTATGAGTTTGTGTGTTTTTCTGTAATTTCAGGTAATTTCTGGCTAAAATTGAGGGACTTGAGCAAAACTCTGAAAAAGGCTGACAAAAGGACTGCTGATGCTTGATGAGCGGATAATTTATACGCTTTTTGGCATTGTTTTTATATAGTTTTTAGTAAGTTTAAGCTACTTTTAGGGATGTTTTCATTAGTTTTTATGTTAAATTCACATTTCTGGACTTTACTATGAGTTTGTGTGTTTTTCTGTGATTTCAGGAAAATTCTGACTGAAATTGAGGGATTTGAGCAAAACTCTGAAAAAGGCTGACAAAAGGACTGCTGATGCTGTTGGATTCTGACCTCCCTGCACTCGAAATGGATTTTCTGGAGCTACAGAACTCCAAATGGCGCACTCTCAACGGCGTTGGAAAGTAGACATCCAGGGCTTTCCAGCAATATATAATAGTCCATACTTTATTCGAAGAATGACGACGTAACTTGGCGTTGAACGCCAAGTACATGCTGCTTTCTGGAGTTAAACGCCAGAAAAACGTCATGATCCGGAGTTAAACGCCCAAAACACGTCATAACTCAAAGTTCAACTCCAAGAGAAGCCTCAGCTCGTGGATAGATCAAGCTCAGCCCAAGCACACACCAAGTGGGCCCCGGAAGTGGATTTATGCATCAATTACTTACTCATGTAAACCCTAGGAGCTAGTTTATTATAAATAGGATGATTTACTAATGTATTAGAAATCTTTGGTCTCAGTTTTGTTTTATTCTTCATCCTAAGAGGCTATTGATCACGTTTTAGGGGGCTGGCCATTCGGCCATGCCTAAACCTTTTACTTATGTATTTTCAACGGTGGAGTTTCTGCACACCATAGATTAAGGGTGTGGAGCTCTGCTGTACCTCAAGTATTAATGAAGTTCTATTTTCTTTTCTTCGGTCTCTATCTTATTCTTATTCCAAGATATTCATTCGCACCCAAGAACATGATGAATGTGATGAGTAAATAACCCTCATCATCATTCTCACTTATGAACGCGCGTGATTGACAACCACTTCCGTTCTACATGCAACAGAGCTTGAATGTGTATCTCTTAGATTCCCCAACAGAATCTTCGTGGTATAAGCTAGATAGATGGTGGCATTTATGAGGATCCGGAAAGTCTCACCTTGTCTGTGGTATTCCGAGTAGGATCCTGGGAATCCGGAAAGTCTAACCTTGTCTGTGGTATTCCGAGTAGGATTCCGGTAATGAATGACTGTGACGTGCTTCAAACTTGTAACCTGCTGGGCGTTAGTGACAGACGCAAAAGAATCAAGGGATTCTATTCCAGTAGGAGCGGGAACCAACCGGTGATTAGCCGTACTGTGACAGAGTGCGTGAGCATTAGTTTTCACTGCGAGGATGGGATGTAGCCATCAACCATGGGTGATGCCTCCAGACTGATTAGCTGTGCGAGTGACAGCCGCATAGGATATTTTCCCGAGAGGATGAAAGTAGCCACAGCTGATGGTGAACCCCTATACACAGCTTGCCATGGAAAGGAGTAAGAAAGATTGAGTTGAAGCAGTAGGAAAGCAGGCGTCCTTGAGCCATACAGCATCTTCATATACTTAACTGAAATTCCTACCAATGAATCTACATAAGTATTCTATCCCTCTTCTTATTTCTAATCTTTATTTCTATTTTCGAAACCCATAAATCAATATTTAATCTGCCTGACTGATATTTACAAGGTGACCATAGCTTGCTTCATACCAACAATCTCTGTGGATTCGACCCTTACTCACGTAAGGTTTATTACTTGGACGACCCAGTACACTTGCTGGTTAGTTGAACGGAGTTGTGAAAATAAACAGTGCCCTAAGAGTAAACTCATCAAAGTATAAAGAACATGTGATCACAATTTCGTCCACCAAGTTTTTGGCGCCGTTGCCGGGGATTGTTCGAGTATGGACAACTGACGGTTCATCTTGTCGCTCAGATTAGGTAATTTTCTTTTCAAAAATCTTTTTCAAAATTTTTCTTTTTATTTTTCGTTTTCACAAACTTTATTTTCGAAAAATATTAATAAAAATCCAAAAAAATTAGAAAATCATAAAAATTAAAAATATTTTGTGTTTCTTGTTTGAGTCTTGAGTCAATTTTTAAGTTTGGTGTCAATTGCATGCTTTTAAAAATTTTTCTTGCATTTTCGAAAATCTCATACATTCATAGTGTTCTTCATGATCTTCAAGTTGTTCTTGATAAGTCCTCTTGTTTGATCTTGATGATTTCTTGTTTTGTGTCTTTTCTTGTTTTTCTTGTGCATTGTTGCATTCATATTTTTCATGCATTAAAGATTTCTAAGTTTGGTGTCCTGCATGTTTTCTTTGCATTAAAAATTTTTCAAAAATATGTTCTTGATGTTCATCATGATCTTCAAAGTGTTCTTGGTGTTCATCTTGACATTCATAGCATTCTTGCATGCATCTTGTGTCTTGATCCAAAATTTTCATGTTTTGGGTCATTTTTGTGTTTTTCCTTAAAAATTTAAAAATCAAAAAAATATCTTTTCCTTATTTCCCTCCAAAATTTCGAAATTTTGGGTTGACTTGGTCAAAAATTTTCAAAATTAGTTGTTTCTTACAAGTCAAGTCAAAATTTCAATTTTAAAAATCTTATCTTTTCAAAATCTTTTTCAAAAAAAATTATATCTTTTTCATTTTTTCTAATTTTCGAAAATTTCAAAAATCTTTTCAAATTATTTTCAAAATCTTTTTCTTATCTTTACATCAAATTTTCGAAATTTAGCTAATAATTAATGTGATTGATTCAAAAATTTGAAGTTTGTTACTTTCTTGTTAAGAAAGGTTCAATCTTTAAATTCTAAAATCTTATCTTGTGGTTTCTTGTTAGTTAAGTCTTTTTAAAAATTAAAATCTTTTTCAAAATATCTTTTTCTTAAAATTTTTATCTTATCTTTTTATCTTATTTTTTTCAAAATTTTATCTTTTTCAAAATTTGATTTTAAAATATCTTATCTAACTTCCTATCTTCTTATTTTTTTTCAAAATTTGATTTCAAATCTTTTTCAATCAACTAACTAACTTGTTGTTTGTTTCTTATTTTTTTTCAAAACCACCTAACTACTTTTCCCTCTCTAATTTTCGAAAATACTAACCCCTTTTTCAAAATTATTTTAGAAATCTCTCTTCTCTTTTCTTCTTCTATTTAATTATTTAATTACTAACACTTCTCTTCACCTCTCCTCATCCAAAATCCGAACCCTCTTCTTCATTCTTCTACCCCTTTCTTTTTCTACTAACATAAAGGAATCTCTATACTGTGACATAGAGGATTCCTCTCTCTTTTCTTGTTTTCTTCTCTTTCATATGAGCAGGAACAAGGATAAAGGCACTTTTGTTGAGATTGATCCAGAACCTGAAAGGACTCTGAAGAGAAAATTAAGAGAAGCTAAATTACAACAATCCAGAAGAAACCTTCTTGAAATTTTCGAACAAGAGAAAGAGATGGCAGAAGAAAATAATAATAATAATGCAAGGAGAATGCTTGGTGACTTCACTAAGCCAACGTCCAAGTTTGATGGAAGAAGCATCTCCATTCCTGCCATTGGAGCCAATAACTTTGAGCTTAAGCCTCAACTAGTTGCTTTAATGCAACAAAACTGCAAGTTTTACGGACTTCCATCTGAAGATCCTTATCAGTTTTTAACTGAGTTCTTGCAGATCTGTGAGACTGTAAAGACAAATGGAGTTGATCCTGAAGTCTACAGACTCATGCTTTTCCCTTTTGCTGTAAGAGACAGAGCTAGAATCTGGTTGGATTCACAACCCAAGGATAGCCTGGACTCATGGGATAAGCTGGTCACTGCCTTCTTGGATAAATTCTTTCCTCCTCAAAAGCTGAGCAAGCTGAGAGTGGATGTTCAAACCTTCAAACAAAAAGATGGTGAATCCCTCTATGAAGCTTGGGAAAGATACAAGCAGCTGACCAAAAGATGTCCATCTGACATGTTTTCAGAATGGACCATATTAGACATATTCTATTATGGTCTCTCTGAATTTTCGAAAATGTCATTGGATCATTCTGCAGGTGGATCTATTCACCTGAAGAAAACGCCTGAAGAGGCTCAAGAACTCATTGACATGGTTGCAAACAACCAGTTCATGTACACCTCTGAGAGGAATTCCGTGAACAATGGGTTACCTCAGAAGAAAGGAGTTCTTGAAATTGATGCTCTGAATGCCATATTGGCCCAGAACAAAGTGTTGACTCAACGGGTCAACATGATCTCTCAAAATCTGAATGGATTGCAACATGCATCCATCAGTACTAGAGAGGTAGCTTCTGAAGAAGCTTATGATCCTGAGAACCCTGCCATGGCAGAGGTTAATTACATGGGTGAACCTTATGGAAACACCTATAACTCATCATGGAGAAATCATCCAAATTTCTCATGGAAGGATCAACAAAAACCTCAACAAGGTTTTAACAATGGTGGACGTACTAGGCTGGGCAATAGCAAGCCATATCCATCATCTTCTCAGCAACAGACAGAGAATTCTGAACAAAATAATTCTAATTTAGCCAATATAGTCTCTGATCTGTCAAAAGCCACTTTCAGTTTCATGAATGAAACAAGATCCTCCATTAGAAATCTGGAGGCACAAGTAGGCCAGCTGAGTAAGAAAGTCATTGAAACTCCTCCCAGTATTCTCCCAAGTAATACAGAAGAGAATCCAAAAGGAGAATGCAAGGCCATTGATTTAATCAAAGTGACCGAATGCACTAGGGAGGAGGAGGACGAAAATCCTAGTGAGGAAGACCTCCTGGGACGTTCCTCAAGCAAGAAGGAGTTTCCTATTAAGGATCCTGAGGAATCTGAGGCTCATCTAGAGACCATAGAGATCCCTTTAAATCTCCTTCTGCCATTCATGAGCTCTGAAGAATATTCATCCTCTGAAGAGAATGAAGATGTGACTGGAGAGCAAGTTGCTCAATACTTAGGAGCTATCATGAAGCTGAATGCCAAGTTGTTTGGTAATGAGACTTGGGAAAGTGAACCTCCCTTGCTCATTAGTGAACTAGATACTTGGATTCAGAGAACTCTACCTCAAAAGAAACAAGATCCTGGCAAGTTCTTAATACCTTGCACCATTGGCACCATGAGCTTTGAAAAAGCTCTATGTGATCTTGGGTCAGGGATAAATCTTATGCCACTCTCTGTAATGGAGAAGCTGGGGATCATTGAGGTACAACCTGCCTTGTTCTTATTACAATTGGCAGATAAGTCCATAAGACAAGCTTATGGAATAGTGGAGGACGTGCTAGTAAGGGTTGAAGGCCTTTACATCCCTACTGATTTCATAATCCTAGACACTAGGAAGGAAGATGATGAATGCATCATCCTAGGAAGACCTTTCCTAGCCACAGCAGGAGCTGTGATAGATGTCAACAGAGGTGAGTTAGTCCTTCAATTGAATGGGGACTACCTTGTGTTTCAGGCATATGGCCATCCCTCTGTGACAAAAGAGAGTAAGCATGAAGAGCTTCTCTCAGTTCAGAGTCAAGAAGAGCCCACACAGTCAAACTCTAAGTTTGGTGTTGTGAGGCCACAACCAAACTCTAAGTTTGGTGTTCAAACCCCATATCCAAACTCTAAGTTTGGTGTTGGGACTACACACTAAATTGACCTGATCACCATGTGGCTCCATGAGAGCCACTGTCAAGCTATTGACGTTAAAGAAGCGCTTGTTGGGAGGCAACCCAATTTTATTTATCTAATTTTATTTTATTTTGTTTTTTTGTTTATTTTTGTGTTTTATTAGGTACATGATCATGAGGAGTCACGAAAAAAATCAAAAAAATTAAAAACAGAGTCAAAAACAGAAGAAAAAAATTTTTTCCCTGGAGGCAGCGCAGACTGGCGTTCAACGCCAGTAAGGTGCATCTGGCTGGCGTTCAACGCCAGAACAGAGCACCATTCTGGTGCTGAACGCCCAAAACAAGCAACAACCTGGCGTTAAACACCAGGATGGTGCACGAAGAGGACAAGCTGGCGCTGAACGCCAGGAACAAGTATGAAACTGGCGTTCAACGCCAGAAACATGCATTACATGGGCGTTGAACGCCCAGAACATGCACCAATGGGCGTCTGAACGCCAGAATGATGCATGAAGGCATTTTACATGCCTATAAGGTGAAGGAATGGTATTTATCCTCACCTCAGGATCTGTGGACCCCACAGGATCCCTACCTAACATATTTCCACCTTACCTCCTAATCCTAGTTTTTGTGAATGTGATTACTCTTCCCCATGTCACACTTCCCAACATCTTCTTCATCAATCACCTCAATTCCTCTTCCCAATTACCCCATTCACCATTCACATCACCCTCCTCTTCCCCATAACCCCCACCTACCCTCATAAAATTCAAATTCAATTTCCCACCCATTCCCACCCAAAATGGCCGAACACTAACCCTCCCCTCTCCCTATAAATACCCTCCCATTCTTCTTCATTTTCACACAACACAAACCCCTTCTTCACCCATATAGCCGAACCACTTCTCTCCCTCTCTTCCACATTCTCTTCTTCTTCTTCTACTCTTCTTTTCTTTTATTGCTCGAGGGCGAGCAATATTTTAAGTTTGGTGTGGTAAAAGCATAAGTTTTTTTTTGTTTTTCCATTACCAATGGCACCTAAGGCCGGAGTTTCCTCAAGAAAAGGGAAAGGGAAAGCAAAAGCTTCCACCTCCGAGTCATGGGAGATGGAAAGATTCATTTCCAAGAGCCATCAAGACCACTTCTATGATGTTGTGGCAAAGAAGAAGGTGATCCCTGAGGTCCCTTTCAAGCTCAAAAAGAATGAGTATCCGGAAATCCGACATGAGATCCAAAGAAGAGGGTGGGAAGTCATAACCAACCCCATGTAACAAGTCGGAATATTAATGGTTCAAGAGTTCTATGCCAATGCATGGATCACTAGGAACCATGACCAAGGTATGAACCCAAGCCCAAAGAATTATCTCACAATGGTTAGGGGGAAATACTTGGATTTCAGTCCGGAAAATGTGAGGTTGGCGTTTCACTTACCCATGATGCAAGGTGATGAACGCCCCTACACAAGAAGGGTCAACTTTAATCAAAGGTTGGACCAAGTCCTAATGGACATTTGTGTGGAAGGCACCCAATGGAGAATAGACTCCAAAGGTAAGCCAGTCCAACTAAGAAGACTGGACCTCAAGCCTGTAGCTAGAGGATGGTTGGAGTTCATCCAAAGATCCATCATCCCTACAAGCAACCGATCTGAAGTTACTATGGATCGGGCCATCATGATTCATAGCATCATGATTGGAGAGGAAGTGGAAGTTCATGAAGTCATCTCCAATGAACTCTACAAAATAGCTGACAAGCCTTCACACATGGCACGGCTAGCCTTCCCCCACCTTATATGCCATCTATGTTACTCAGCTGGAGTCATCATAGATGGAGATGTCTCCATTGAAGAAGACAAGCCCATCACCAAGAAAAGGATGGAGCAATCAAGAGAAGTTCCTCACGGCCCTCAAGAAGAACATGAGGAAGTTCATCATCAACAAATGCCTCAAGGAATGCACTTTCCTCCCAACAACTATTGGGAGCAACTCAACACCTCCTTAGAAGATTTGAGCCATAATGTTGAACAATTAAGGGTGGAACATCATGAGCACTCCATCATTCTCCAAGAAATAAGAGAAGATCAAAGAGCAATGAGGGAGGAGCAACAAAGGCAAGGAAGGGACATAGAAGAGTTGAAGAACATCATTGGTCCTTCAAGAAGAAGACGCCACTAAAGGTGGATTCATTCCTTGTTCTTTATTTCTTTCTGTTTTCGGTTTTTAATTATTGTGTTTATCTATGTTTTGTGTCTTTATTTCATGATCATTAGTATGTAACCATGCCTTAAAGCTATGAATAAATTCCATTAATCCTTCACCTCTCTTAAAAGAAAAATGTTTTAATTCAAAAGAACAAGAAGTACATAATTTTCGAAATTATTAGTGAATTTAGTTTAATTATATTGATGTGGTGACAATACTTTTTGTTTTCTGAATGAATGATTGAACAGTGCATATGTCTTTTGATCTTGTTGTTTATGAGTGTTAAAATTGTTGGTTCTTGAAAGAATGAGGAACAAAGAGAAATGTTATTGATGATCTGAAAAACATCATGAAATTGATTCTTGAAGCAAGAAAAAGCAGCAAAAAAAAAAAGAAAGGGGGCGAAAATTTCAAAAAGCAAGGATCCAAGGCTTTGAGCATTAATGGATAGGAGGGCCCAAGGAAATTAAATCCAGGCCTAAGCGGCTAAATCAAGCTGTCCCTAACCATGTGCTTGTGTTATGAAGGTTCAAGTGAAAAGCTTGAGACTGAATGGTTAAAGTCGTGATCCAAGGCAAAAGAGTGTGCTTAAGAGCTCTGGACACCACTAATTGGGGACTTTAGCAAAGCTAAGTCACAATCTGAAAAGGTTCACCCAGTTATGTGTCTGTGGCATTTATGTATCCGGTGGTAATACTGGAAAACAAAATGCTTAGGGCCACAGCCAAGACTCAAAAGTAGCTGTGTTCAAGAATCAACATGCTTAACTAGGAAAGTCAATAACACTATCCAAAATTCTGAGTTCCTAGAGATGCCAATCACTCTGAACTTCAAAGGAAAAAGTGAGATGCCAAAACTGTTCAGGAGCAAAAAGCTACAAGTCCCGCTCATGTAATTAAATTAATATTCATTGATATTTTGGACTTTATAGTATATTCTCTTCTTTTTATCCTATTTGATTTTCAGTTGCTTGGGGACAAGCAACAATTTAAGTTTGGTGTTGTGATGAGCGGATAATTTATACGCTTTTTGGCATTGTTTTTATATAGTTTTTAGTAAGTTTAAGCTACTTTTAGGGATGTTTTCATTAGTTTTTATGTTAAATTCACATTTCTGGACTTTACTATGAGTTTGTGTGTTTTTCTGTGATTTCAGGAAAATTCTGACTGAAATTGAGGGATTTGAGCAAAACTCTGAAAAAGGCTGACAAAAGGACTGCTGATGCTGTTGGATTCTGACCTCCCTGCACTCGAAATGGATTTTCTGGAGCTACAGAACTCCAAATGGCGCGCTCTCAACGGCGTTGGAAAGTAGACATCCAGGGCTTTCCAGCAATATATAATAGTCCATACTTTATTCGAAGAATGACGACGTAACTTGGCGTTGAACACCAAGTACATGCTGCTTTCTGGAGTTAAACGCCAGAAAAACGTCATGATCCGGAGTTAAACGCCCAAAACACGTCATAACTCAAAGTTCAACTCCAAGAGAAGCCTCAGCTCATGGATAGATCAAGCTCAGCCCAAGCACACACCAAGTGGGCCCCGGAAGTGGATTTATGCATCAATTACTTACTCATGTAAACCCTAGGAGCTAGTTTATTATAAATAGGATGATTTACTAATGTATTAGAAATCTTTGGTCTCAGTTTTGTTTTATTCTTCATCCTAAGAGGCTATTGATCACGTTTTAGGGGGCTGGCCATTCGGCCATGCCTGAACCTTTTACTTATGTATTTTCAACGGTGGAGTTTCTGCACACCATAGATTAAGGGTGTGGAGCTCTGCTGTACCTCAAGTATTAATGAAGTTCTATTTTCTTTTCTTCGGTCTCTATCTTATTCTTATTCCAAGATATTCATTCGCACCCAAGAACATGATGAATGTGATGAGTAAATAACCCTCATCATCATTCTCACTTATGAACGCGCGTGATTGACAACCACTTCCGTTCTACATGCAACAGAGCTTGAATGTGTATCTCTTAGATTCCCCAACAGAATCTTCGTGGTATAAGCTAGATAGATGGCGGCATTTATGAGGATCCGGAAAGTCTCACCTTGTCTGTGGTATTCCGAGTAGGATCCTGGGAATCCGGAAAGTCTAACCTTGTCTGTGGTATTCCGAGTAGGATTCCGGTAATGAATGACTGTGACGTGCTTCAAACTTGTAACCTGCTGGGCGTTAGTGACAGACGCAAAAGAATCAAGGGATTCTATTCCAGTAGGAGCGGGAACCAACCGGTGATTAGCCGTACTGTGACAGAGTGCGTGAGCATTAGTTTTCACTGCGAGGATGGGATGTAGCCATCAACCATGGGTGATGCCTCCAGACTGATTAGCTGTGCGAGTGACAGCCGCATAGGATATTTTCCCGAGAGGATGAAAGTAGCCACAGCTGATGGTGAACCCCTATACACAGCTTGCCATGGAAAGGAGTAAGAAAGATTGAGTTGAAGCAGTAGGAAAGCAGGCGTCCTTGAGCCATACAGCATCTTCATATACTTAACTGAAATTCCTACCAATGAATCTACATAAGTATTCTATCCCTCTTCTTATTTCTAATCTTTATTTCTATTTTCGAAACCCATAAATCAATATTTAATCTGCCTGACTGAGATTTACAAGGTGACCATAGCTTGCTTCATACCAACAATCTCTGTGGATTCGACCCTTACTCACGTAAGGTTTATTACTTGGACGACCCAGTACACTTGCTGGTTAGTTGAACGGAGTTGTGAAAATAAACAGTGCCCTAAGAGTAAACTCATCAAAGTATAAATAACATGTGATCACAATTTCGTCCACCAATGCTGTTGGAATCTGACCTCCCTGCACTCGAAATGGGTTTTCTGGAGCCACAAAACTCCAAATGAAGCGCTCTTAATGGCGTTGGAAAGTAGACATTCAGAGCTTTCCAGCAATATATAATAGTCCATACTTTATTCGGAAATTGATGACGTAACTTGGCGTTGAACGCCAAGTACATGCTGCTGTCTGGAGTTAAACGCCAGAAACACGTCATGATCCGGGGTTGAACGCCCAAAACACGTTATAACTTGGAGTTCAACTCCAAGAAAAGTCTCAGCTCGTGGATAGATCAAGCTCAGCCCAAACATACACCAAGTGGGCCCCGGAAGTGGATTTATGCATCAATAACTTACTCCACAGTTTAATCTTTTGACTGTTTAGTCTTTGATCATTCCGTCCTTTGATCATTCAGGGGGCTGGCCATTCAGCCATGCCTGAACCTTCATCACTTATGTATTTTCAATGGTGGAGTTTCTGCACACCATAGATTAAGGGTGTGGAGCTCTGCTGTACCTCAAGTTTCAATACAATTACTATTACTTTCTATTCAATTCTCTTTTATTCTTATTCCAAGATATACATTGCACAACACTTTGATGAATGTGATGATCCATGACACTCATCATCATTCTCACCTATGAACGCGCGTGACTGACAACCACTTCCGTTCTACCTTAGGCCGGGCGCATATCTCTTAGATTCCCCAACAGAATCTTCGTGGTATAAGCTAGATAGATGGCGGCATTCATGGGGATCCAGAAAGTCTAACCTTGTCTGTGGTATTCCAAGTAGGATCCCGGAAATCCGGAAAGTCTAATCTTGTCTGTGGTATTCCGAGTAGGATTCCGGTATTGAATGACTGTGACGAGCTTCAAACTCCTGAAGGCTGGGCGTGATGACAAACGCAAAAGAATCAATGGATTCTACTCCAACCTGATTGAGAACCGACAGATGATTAGCCGTGCTGTGACAGAGCATTTGGACCATTTTCACTGAGAGGATGGGATGTAGCTACCAACAAGGGTGATGCCTCCAGACGATTAGCCGTGCAGTGACAGCGCATAGGACCATTTTCTCGAGAGGATTAAAAGTAGCCATTGATGATGGTAATGCCCTAGCAAGCAAAGAGACATTCCACCATTTCAAAAGAATACTGTTGACATCCCCGGTTCTCGGCAAGCCCAAGGACTATGAGATGTTGTATCTTTACCTGGCCGTAACCAACGAAGCCTTGGCGAGTGACTTGGTACCGGAAGAAGGGAAAATCCAACAGCCGGTATATTTTGTTAGCAAATCACTACAAGAGATGGAGCTGAGATACAGTAAGTTGGAAAAATTAGCATATACGCTATTAACCTCATCCCGAAGGCTGCGACAATACTTCCAAGGTCATCGTGTCATCGTCAGAACGGATCAAGCGATACGAAAAGTCTTGCAAAAACCTGACTTGGCGGGATGGATGATGACTTGGGAAATCGAGCTATCTCAATACGACCTGCAATATAAGCCCAGACATGCAATCAAGGCCCAGGCCATGGCCGACTTCCTCGTGGAGGTTACGGGAGACCCTCACGAAACCCCGGGCATACGATGGAAACTCCACATTGACAGAGCCTCCAATTAAATGTTTGGAGGAGCAAGGACAATCCTCAAGAGCCTGACGGGGATAGTATACGAACAGTCCATCAAGTTTGAGTTTCTGGTCTCCAACAACCAGGCAGAATACGAGGCCCTTATTGGCGGCCTGCTATTATCAAAAGAAGTGGGGGTAACAAGGGTAGAGGTAAACAGCGACTCTTAGGTCATCACCTCCCAAATCAATGGAATGTATCAAGCCAAGGATCCTCTGCTACAAAAATACCTAGAAAAGGTTAAGGGATTAGGCAAGGACTTTGAAGAGGTCGTGTTGCAGCATGTGCCAAGGGAAAGGAGCACATGAGCTGACCTCTTATCCAAATTGGCCAGTGCAAAGCCAGGAACGGGAAACCGCTCCTTGATTCAAGGCTTAATGAAAGAGCCAACAGTCGCCCTGTGCGCGACCCGAGCAGACGTCGATCCCTCATGGATCGACCCAATTATTGACTTTTTGGAAAGCGATAAGCTCCCTGACGACCACAAGGCGGCGAATGCGTTGAGAAGGGAGGCGGCCAAGTACGTAATAGTGCAAGGCCAGCTATTTAAGAGAGGACTGAATCAACCCCTATTGAAGTGCCTACGACCCGACCAGACGGACTATGTCCTTAAGGAAGTCCACGATGGTTGTTGCGGCCACCATATCGGGGGAAAGACTTTGGCCCGAAAGCTCATGAGGGCCGGCTACTTTTGGCCCTGGATAATGAAGGACTCCCAAGAATTCGACAAGAGGTGCAAGAGGTGCCAAGAGAATGTTAACTTCCATAAGACCCTGGCAGCTGAGCTAAGTTTACTAATAGCCTCCCGACCATTTAGCCAATGGGGAATCGATCTCTTAGGACCTTTCTCGATTGGCCCAGCAAAGGTTAAATACCTGATCATTGCCATTGATTACTACACAAAGTGGGTCGAAGCGGAGTCGCTGTCCAGCATCTCATCAGCAAACTACCGTAAGTTCATGTGGAGACAGGTCATTTCTAGGTTCAGAATCCCAAAGACTGTGATATTGGACAACGGGACTCAGTTTGTGGATAAGAAATTTAAGGAATTCCTCACAGGCCTAGGGGTAAAACAGAGGTTCTCATCGAAAGAGCACCCGCAGACTAACGGCCAGGTGGACGTCGCCAACAAAGTCATCCTCCAAGGCCTCAGAAAATGACTCGACCAGAAGAAGGGAACATGGGGAGACGAACTAGCATCAGTCCTATGGTCATATAGAACAACACCTCAATCCTCCACCGAGAAAACCCCTTTCTGACTTACTGGTGTGCATGAATCCCCACACATTCGTACAGCAATACCAGCAAGTGCACTGGGTCGTCCAAGTAATACTTGAGCGAGTCA
This sequence comes from Arachis stenosperma, assembly GCF_014773155.1. Taxonomy (NCBI): domain Eukaryota; kingdom Viridiplantae; phylum Streptophyta; class Magnoliopsida; order Fabales; family Fabaceae; genus Arachis; species Arachis stenosperma. The sequence goes on from NC_080377.1 coordinate 83,761,285, forward strand.
GGGTCGATCCCATGAGGATTGTGGTTTGAACCAAGCTATGGTTATCTTGCACATCTTAGTCAGGCGGAATCAGAAGGTAGTTTGAATAGTTGTCGAATTTTCATTAAAAGGAATATTGGATGTAATATTCTGTAAATAAAAAGGAATCAATAATAGGGATATGTTGAAGGATTGGAGTTGCTTTGTCTTTCTGAATTAACTCTGGTATTACTGCGTTTGTGAGTGAATTCTTAAATGGCAGGCTGTATTTGATTGACAGTAGTTTGAGCAGCTGCCAATACTCTTCCAGATCTGAACATCAGGTTTAGTGTGGATCCATTCTGATTTAGGTTGAAGCTCGTACAGTCCATTCTCCTTAATGATCCAACTCAAAATGCCACAGACAAGGTCAGATTTTTTGGATCAGAGAATGATGCACCTTGGGTTCTAGCCTCTACCACAGAGACTATAATCTCCCCAGAAATCGGCTAAACTGATATCTCGAGAAGTCCCCAACGAAGTCGTGGATTAGCCGTCTGAGCGACGTATATTCAAGCTGTTGGTTCATCATTGTCCGATTAAAGATGAACTCTAAACCCATATAGAATGTGATAACCTTATGCCAGTTCAACGCATTCATATTGATGAAGAACGAATATACATCTTAGAATTAATCAAACACGGATCGAAGAGAAACAGTAGTACTTTTATTAATTCATAGGACTCAGCAGGGCTCCTCCCCTCAACCTAGGAGGTTTAGAAACTCATAATGAAAGTAAAATACAATGATATGCGAATATGGTGATTAAAGGTTCTGAATAACATAAATTTAATCCCTTAAATACTAAACAGATGACTAGTAAGGTTAAAACAGTCTATTTAGTGCTAAAATTCACTTTTGGGGCCTACTTGGTAAGTGTTTGGCCAGAGCTTTCATGAGATCCATGTGCTATGAGGTCTCTTGGGTGTAGAACACTAGCTAAGGGGTCCTCTTCGGGCGTGTGGACGCCGGTCTCTGCTCTTGGGCGCTGGATGCTTGGAAGGGGGCAGGAAGCTGGCATTAGACGCCAGTTTTGGGCCTATGAATCCGAACCAAAGTATGGACTATTATATATTTCTAGAAAGCTCTGGAAGTCAGCTTTCCATAGCCATTAAGAGCACTCCGTTTGGACTTTGATAGCTCCAGAAAAGCTCTTCCGAGTTCAGGTAGGTCAGATCCGGACAACATCTGTAGTACTTTCTCTATCTCTGAATCATACTTCTGCTCCAGCTCCTCAATTTCAGTCAAAAAATACCTGAAATTGTACAAAAACACAAAAACTCATAGTAGAATCCAAAAATGTGAATTTAACACTAAAACATATAAAAACTTAATAAAAACTAAATAAATCACCCTAAAAACTATATGAAAATGATGCCAAAAAGCGTATAAAATATCCGCTCATCACAACACCAAACTTAAAATGTTGCTTGTCCTCAAGAAACTAAATACATAGTAGGATCAAAAAGAAAATTAAGATACAATAAATTTCTAAGTTTCAAATGAATCTTAGTTAAAATCAGATGAGCGGGACTTAGTAGCTTTTTGCTTCTGAATAGTTTTGGCATCTCACTATCAATTGAAACTCAAAGATGTTGGCTTCTTTAGGAACTTAGAATCTATATAATATTATTGACTTTCCTAGTTAAGCTTATTTTGATTCTTGAACACAGCTTTCTGAGTCTTGGTCGTGACCCTAAGCACTCTGTTTTCTAGTATTACCACCGGATACATTCATGCCACGAACACTTTACTTGGGTGAACCTTTTCAGATTGTGACTCAGCTTTGCTAGAGTCCCCAGATAGAGGTGTCCAGAGTTCTTAAGCACACTCTTTTTTCTTTGAAGCACGGCTTTAACCGCTCAGTCTCAAGCCTTTCACTTGACACCTTCACGCCACAAGTACATGGTTAGGGAGCTTGGTTTTAGCCGCTTAGCCAGAATTTTATTCCTTTGGGCCTTTCTAACCACTGATGGTCAAAGCCTTGGATCCTTTTACCCTTGCCTTTTGGTTTAAAGTGATATTGGCTTTTTCTGCTTGCTTTTTATTTCTTCTTTTTCGCCATTTTTTTCTTTCTTGCTTGCATATATATATATATATATATATATTTCTTTTGCAACAAGCTTTTTGTTTTTCTTTTTGCTACTTTTTTTTGCTTCAAGAATCAATTTTTAGATTTTTTAGATTATCAATAATATTTTTTCTTTTTCCTTGTTCTTTCAAGAGCCAACACTCATAAATTTCAACTTCAAATATGCACTGTTTAATCATACATTCAGAAAATAAAAGCAAATGACACCACATCAAACTAATTATACTAATCTTATTTTAAACTTGAAATTCATGCATCCCTCAGTTCTTTTCAAATAAAAAATTTTTCATTTAAGCAAGGTGAGAGATATATAGAATATTTTACAACTTTTTAAGACATCAATGCAAATGATCATGCAACTAGAACAAGAGAACAGCTAAATAAACAGATAGAAAACAGAAAAATAACAGGAAAGGAGTAAAAGAGAACGAATTCACCTGAATAATGTTGGCCAGTGCTCCTCCTTGAGGATATTATGTAGTGCTTGATCTCTTCTATGTCACTCCTTTGTCTTTGTTGAGGCGGCTGCACAAGCTCATGGGCATGCTCTCTAGTTTGCTCCATCTTCTTCTTCTATACTTAAGAATGGTAGATGTCACAAAGCAGAGCTTTTGCAACACCAAACTTAAGAGTTTTGCTCATCCTCGAGCAAATATAATCAATGGGGAAGAAGAAGGTGGGGTAGGTAGAGCTTTCGTGGGACCTCTTGATCCTGAGAGGCTAGGAAATTCCAGATTCCCTGCTTCTCTGCACTGGCATTTGAACGCCCAGGGGCTGCTCCCTGGCTGGCGTTCAACTTTGACACTCCACTTGGAGTGTTATGTTTTCACTGTTGTGAATTCTGTCTCTTGACTGATGCACATGATTATGACTCTGACAATTGAAAAGGAAAAACATAATAAAAATAAAATAGTTGAGTAAAGTTTGGTTGCCTCCCAACAAGCGCTATTTTAAAGTCACTATCTTGACCTTTAGCTCCTTATGGAGGTGAGTATGGGCTCAGATTTTTCACCCTTGACAATGAATTTTCTGCCTGTCCTCTCATGAATTAGCTCTACATGCTCAAGAGATAGGACACGGCTCACTGTGTGTGGTAAGGTTAGCTTCTTAGTGAAGACAACTCTCATGCCAAGTGAGAGGCCTTCAGTAGGAACCTTCTTGTCCTTCCAGCCTTTAGGTACTTTCTTTTTAGTACCTTTGTGCTTAGAGCTTGTTGAGGGCTGCCCAACACCAAACATAGAATTGATGTCTCGGGGCTCTGTAGAGCTCTGCACAGAAAGAGAGGTTTGGCAGACTAGGTGTTGCACAGTTATCTCTCTTTTAGAGGGAGAATTGGGATGTGGCATCTTGAATAAGATGTGATCCTCCCCTAACTTTAGGGTTAGTTCTCCCTTAGCCACATCAATGATAGCATTAGCTGTGGCTAGGAAAGGTCTTCCAAGGATGACACAGTCATCCTCATCCTCTCCTATGTCCAAGACAATAAAGTTTGCAAGGATATAATGGTCTTCAACTTTAATAAGACATTCTCCACTAAGCCATATGGCTTCTTCATGGTCTTGTCTGCCATCTCTAAAGAGATGTGTGCAGCTTGTACCTCAAGGATTTCCAGCTTCTCCATTAAGAGAGTGGCAGGAGGTTAATACTTGACCCTAGGTCACATAGAGCCTTTTCAAAGGTCATAGTGCCTATGGTGCAAGGAATCAGAAAGCGTCCAGGATCTGGAAGTTTAGGAGGTAGCTCTTGCTGAACCAAAGCATGGAGTTCTTTGGTAAGCAGTGGAGGTTCTTCCTCTAAAGGCTTTGTACCAAATAGCTTGGTATTCAGCCTCATAAGAGCTCCTAGGTACCGAGCAACTTGCTCTTCCCTAGGGTCTTTATCCTCACTTGAGGATAAGTAGTCATTAGAACTTATGCACTGTAGAAGTGCAATCAAAGGAACCTCAATTGTCTTTATGGTTTCTTTTGGTTATGGGCTAGAGGGTTCTTGAGTGGGATTTAGGCACTCAAAGGGTGTGCTTGGGCTGGCGTTTAATGCCAGCTCTGTCAGCTTAATGGACAGGGGCCGGATTGGTAGTTCACTCTTGTTTTTCTGAATTAACTTTGGTATTACTACTCTCTTTGCTTGTGAGTGATTTCTTCAATGACAGGCTATATGTGACTGACACTGGTTTGAACGGCTGCCAATATTCCTCCAGATCTGAACCCCAAGTTTAGTGCGGATCCATTCTGATTGAGGGTGAAACTCGTATAGTCCATTCTCCTTAATGATCCTACTAAAAATGCCACAGACAAGGTCGGATCTTTCGGATCAGAGAATGCTGCACCTTAGGTTCTAACCTTTACCATAGAGACCCTAATCTCCCTGAAAATTGGTTGAACTGATGTCTCGAGAATTCCCCAACGAAGTCGTGGATTAGCCGTCTGAGAGACGTATATTTAAGCTGGTGGTTCATTATTGTCCGATGAAAGACGCACTCTGAACCCATGTTGAATGTGATAACCTTATGCCAGTTCAATGCATTCATATTGATGAAGAACGAATATACATCTTAGAATTAATCAAACACGGATCGAAGAGAAACTATAGTACTTTTACTGATTCATAGGACTCAGTAGGGCTCCTCCCCTCAACCTAGGAGGTTTAGAAACTCATACTAAAAGTAAAATACAATCATAAACGTGTATTCTATGTAAATATGATGATTAAAGGTTCTGAATAACATAAATTTAATCCCTTAAATACTAAACAGATTACTAGTAAGGGTAAAACAGTCTATTTAGTGCTAAAATCCACTTCTGGGGCCCACTTGGTGAGTGTTTGGGCTGAGATTTGATGAGATCTATGTGCTATGAGGTCTCTTGGGCGTGGAACTCCAGCTAGGGGGTCTTCTTTGCGCGTTTGGACGCCGGTCTCTGCTCTTGGGTGTTGGATGCTTGGAAGGCGGCAGGAAGCTGGCGTTAGACACCAGTTTTGGGCCTTCTAATCCGAGACAAAGTATAGAGTATTATATATTGCTGGAAAGCTCTTGAAGTCATCTTTTCAAATCCGTTGAGAGAGCTACATTTAGACTTCTTTAGCTACAGAAAAGCTCTTCCGAGTGTAGGTAGTTCAGATTTGGACAGCATCTGCAGTGCTTTCTCTGTCTCTAAATCAGACTTCTACTCCAGCTCCTCAATTTCAGCCAGAAAATACCTAAAATTGTAAAAAAACACAAAAACTCATAGTAGAATCCAAAAATATGAATTTAACACTAAAACCTATAAAAACTTAATAAAAACTAATTAAAACACACTAAAAACTATATAAAAATGATGCCAAAAAGCGTATAAAATATCCGTTCATCACTTACCTACGGGGTTGATGCAGTGATCCCCGTGGAGATCAGGGAGCCAAGCCCGCGGCTACTCCTCGGTAGGGTTGAAGAGGCAATAGAAAAAGACCTGGTCGACGAAACCAGGGAGATGGCACACTTGTCGGAAACGGCACTGAAACAAATAATAGCACTCCGTTACAATGCTAGGGTACTAAGGAGGAGTTTTGAGACAAATGACCTGGTCCTACGACGCAACGACGTAGCCCCCCTCCACTCTCGGAGAAGGAAACATAGCAGCTAATTGGGAAGGTCCATACAGAGTGAAGGTGATGCCAGGGCATCTTGGCCAGTTTCACTGACCTTTTCTTTACTGTTTTTAGGGTAGTTTCATGAATTTCCTTAGGAAATAAGCTAGTTTTGGGTAGATATTCACTTACACCTTGATTCAAGCATAAATTGTGCATTTTACATGATTTCATGAGGATTTTTCATGAGTTTAGTGACAAATTGTATGTTGCATTACCCATGACTTGGATTAGAACTTTGATGCACTCTATTGCTTGATTTCAGGACCAAAGGAAGCAAGGAAGAACCACTTAGCAGTAACGTTAATCTAATTAACGTGGCCACTAACGTGGAATGGGAGGTAACTTGCAAAGTTAATGAGAAAAGTGATTGCCAATAACGCTTTCGAAGCCATTATTGCCCACGTTAAGAGTCACGTTAACTAAGTTAACGTGAACTCTAACGTGAAGAAGGGACTTTGAACCAACGTTAGTGACACTTAACATTATCACTGACGTTGGCCAATGATCATAAGTGACCACGTTAGAGTCCACGTTAACTTAGTTAACGTGGCCTCTAACGTTAAAAGGGGGAAGGAAGCCAACGTTAGTGACACTCAACATTATCACTAACGTTGGCCTAAAGTGCAATGTACCACATTAACTAGTTAGTGACACTCAACATTGTCACTAACGTTGGAAGCAACCACAAAAACCCCAAGGAGCCACGTTAACTTCCACGTTAACTAGTTAACGTGGAAGCTATCGTTGATGAGTGAATGATGAGCCAACGTTAGTGACACTCAACATTGTCACTAACGTTGGGGATAGCTAAGAATGGCCACGTTAGAAGCCACGTTAACCTAGTTAACGTGGACCCTAACGTGAGACAAAGGGCACATTGGAACGTTAGTGACAATGTTGAGTGTCACTAACGTTCTCGAAGGTTGGCAAGGCCACGTTAGAAGCCACGTTGACCTAGTTAACGTGGACCCTAACGTGAGACAAAGGGGCACATTGGAACGTTAGTGACAATGTTGAGTGTCACTAACGTTCTCGAAGGTTGGCAAGGCCACGTTAGAAGCCACGTTAACCTAGTTAACGTGGGCTCTAACGTGAGGCAAAGGGGTACATTGGAACGTTAGTGACAATGTTGAGTGTCACTAACGTTTTCGAACTCATACTTTCACTAAACGTTAACACCCCTAACGTCGTGAGCTAAAGTCTCTGCCCACTTCACACTTTCTTTTTGCAAGTAAAACCAAGCCCAAATGAAGAAGAGAACTGCTTCAAACTCAAGATCCAAAGGCCCAAGACTTGAAGAGCCAACTAGAAGCTGAGAAGAGTAGTATATATAGGAGTAGCTTTGAATTATTTAAGGAGTTCTGGAGGTTGGAAAATGGCACGACTCTCTGTATTTTACTTTCTCTGCTCTTCTAGTTCTATGATGTATTCTCCATCTTTGTTTTCATTTTCTAGAGCTATGAACAACTAAACCCCTTTCATTGGGTTAGGGAGCTCTGTTGTAAATTGATGGATCAATACTAGTTTTCATTATTCTTCTTCTATCTTTTCTCTTGATTTTACTTGAAAGCTTTCGATCTTTATCCAATTGGGTAGTTATCTTGGAAAAGAAGCTATTCAAACTTGGATCTCTTCTGAACCTTGAAAGAGGAATGAAGAGATTTAGCTAGAAATGCTTTCTCATGCTGGACCAAATTGGGTTTGGATGGATATGTGACTATAATCCTCTCAACACCTGATTTGGGAAATGCATGTGGTATAATCTGTGACCACACTTCATCTCTTCTCATGAGCAATTGACCAAGGAATTGGCTATTGATCAAGATTTGAGAGATTGAATTGCAAGAAATTGTAATTCGATCAATTAAGATTGCCAAGGAGATCAATGAGTGCATTGATTGAGGAAGAGATGAAAATGAACTTGATCCGAAGAATTGCAACATCTCCTGAGCCCAATGAACTCCCCATTTCTGATCTTACCCATTCTCTTTAATTTCTGCATTTACTTTTATGAGCAAACACCCCATTCCCATTTACAATTCTGCAATTTACTTTCAGTCATTTACTTTCAGCTCTTTAATTCTAGCATTTACTTTTTCTGTCATTTACATTCCCGCCATTTTATTTTCTGCAAATCTCAACCCAAATTCTGGATTCGCTCAACTAGAACATTCTTCTAATTAAAGTTGCTTGATCAATCAATCTCTGTGGGATTCGACCTCACTCTATTGTGAGTTTTTACTTGACGACAAATTCGGTACACTTGCCGAAGGAAATTTGTTGAGAGACAGTTTCCACGTGCATCTGAAGGAAGTAGTCAGCAACGGGGCTTTCAAGCTAGAACTTCTAGACGGGAAAGAGGTACCCCGAACGTGGAACGTGGCAAACTTTACGAGGTTCTACCCTTAGAGTCCAGATCAACCACCCGTTCCACCGACTAAGTAACACCCGTTTTATCTTATGTTGAATTATTGCTAGTCTTTAATTTCTGCCTTTACTTAATAGATTCCTCTTTCATTTCTATTCTATCTTTATTTACTTGCCAAATAATTGACCTACTATGACTTCACGGGACTGATCACCCCGCAAGCCAGCGACGCCGTCTACACTACACTACGCGGCTACGAAAATAAGCCACAAGTCGAAGTTTTTATTATAAAAGCCACGAACCGGCTTCCCCAATTACCAATGACAAAACGAACGGTAAATAATTAGCTAATAACCAGATAAGATAAAACGGTAAACAAGTCGTCAAATTACCAACAACATAGTAAATAAGTTCATTGAAACTATTCAAGAGTTTAGAAGTCTATACAAACCATTAAAGAATTCAAATCAAAATACAACAAGTAAAATTACATCATTTCTTCAGGATGTCCACAATTTGACCATCCCGAATAGTCTTGAAAGCTTCAATCACAGAGACGTCAAAGTCGGGAGAAAGCAGCTTGACCTGGGACTTAATCGCCTCCTCAGACCCATTGATCACCTCCCTTGGCTTCTTCACTGTGTCCTTATTTTTCTTCTTCAAGCCGGCAACCTCTCCTTTCAACCCGGCAACCTCTCCCTTGGCACTCTTTACCGACTTCTCGGCCTCTTCAAGCTTGGCTTCCAAAGCAGTAATTTTGGCCTGGACTATGGCAGTTTCACCACGGGTAAAGTTGAGCTGAGACTCTAAGGTCATCTCCCGCTCAGTAAGCCGGGCCAACGCCTCATCGGAGGTCTTCTGCTTCCCCTCTGAGTCGGCTAGTTTCTCTTTTAAGACCCCGACCTCTGATCTCAAGCTATGAACCTCCCGAAGGGAATAGCGATTGATAAACCATTAATTTATGATTTATATTGTGTTTAATTGAGTGGTTTTATCAAGTCTTTATCTACTTATTCATATGATTAGCATGATATTAAAATTCCTTCCCAAAGTTGTTCTATGGTTGAAAACTTGCTTCCTAGAGATCTTTTTATTGTGTATTTTAATTCTCCTTTATACCATTCGATGCCGTGATCTGTGTGTTAAGTGTTTCAGGCATCATAGGGTAGGAATTGCTTAGATAATGGAGAGGAAGCTTGCAAAAATGGAAGGAACACAAGAAACCAAGGAAATGACCAGCGAATACCGACGTGGACGCATGGCTCACGCGACCGCGCGAAATGGAAGAAATCGCGGTGATGCGTTCGCGTGCCTGACGCAAACGCGTGGATTCGAATCTGCACGAATGACGCGAACGCGTGGACGATGCGTACGCGTGGCAAAGAAAACGCTGAATGACGCGCACGCGTGGATGACGTGTATGCATGACATGCGCGATCTGCTGAATTAACAGAAATCGCTGGGGCAATTTCTGGGCTATTTTTGACCCAGTTTTCGGCCCAAAAAATATAAATTAGAGGCTATAAAGTGGGGGAATGCATCCATTCATGAACACAACATTCACACAATTTTAGGTTTTGGATGTAGTTTTTCTAGAGAGAGGCTCTCTCCTCTCTCTTAGGTTTTAGGATTAGGATTTCTTCTTTTCAATTCCAGGTTCAATGTTCCTTTAACTTATTGTCTCTTCTACTTTTATTTTATTCTATTACTTTAATTGTTTACTTTCCCAATTTGGTTTATGAACTCCATGTTAGGATTGATTTTCTTATTTAATACACATTAAGGTATTTCAGATTTATGATTGCTTTTTTTTATTTATGATATAAATAATTTAGATTTTTTCCCTCTTGGCTTCGGTTGAGTAATTGGTGACACTTGAGTTATCAAACTCCTTTGTGATTGATAATTGGAATTTGCTGATTGATTTGGATTCCTCTAACGCTAGTCTTTCCATAGGAGTTGACTAGGATTTGAGGAATCAAACTGATTAGTCCACTTGACTTTCCTTTATTTAGTAAGGGTTAACTAAGTGGGAGCAGTGAACAATTCTCATCACCAATGATAAGGATAACTAGGACAGGATTTCCAGTTCTCAAAACCTGCCAAAGAGCTTTATTAGTTATTATTTTAATTCCTTGTTATTTTACATTACTTGTTCCTTATTTCAAAAACCCCAAAAATATACTTTTTCCATAACCAATAATAAACACACCTCCCTGCAATTCCTTGAGAGACGACCCGAGGTTTAAATACTTCGTTTATAAATTTTATTGGATTTTGTTAGTTGTGACAACCAAACTTTTGTACGAAAGGATTTTTGTTGGTTTAGAAGCTATACTTACAACACGATTATATTTGTGAATTTCTTTACCGGCAGAAGTCCGATCGTCAAAATGGCGTCGTTGCCGGGAAATTGAAAATGTGTGCCCTATTATTGGTTATTGTAAATATTTTCTTTTTCTTGTTTATTTATTTTTGTTTTTATTTTTAATTTTTATTAGTTACTATGAGTTCTCACCCCCATCGCTTTGAGTTTGGTTCTAATATTGTTGAAAGGAATGGAAGCTATAACAGGAACATGCATCAAGGTCAAAATAATCAAAGATGGACGGAGCCATGAGGATCTGATCAACCCTTTAGGCAACAACACCTTCCAAAATACCATGGACGACGACCATTCTACAATGCATGCCAAGACAATAGTTATGGTGGACCCTCTCGTGACAACCAACACCCACTAAATTACTATGGTCAAGAGCCATTCCGAGGTGCGTACCAAGATGATAGATATGGTGGACCCCCTTGTAGTTACTAACAAGCCCCATCATATGTCCACAAACCACCTCCTCAACATAGCTTTGAGCCACCACGCTCACAATCCCTCTATCACCATTCACCCCCGTATGACCCTAACCCCTATCCACCCCAATTTCAATCCAATTACTCCCAAGAACCACCACTTCCCTATGCACAATGTCCATATCCATCAACCCAAGAATCAAGGGAGCGTCTCAAGGAAAATAGTGGAAAAACTTCATGCAACCCTTCGCCAACTGGATCAAACAATCAATCGATTACCTTCCCGACGTTTGGATACTCAAGAAACCCCCATGGCTTCATGTGGACAATCTAATGATGAACGTAGCATGAAGGAGATACTAGAAACTCCGGGTGGACAGTAAGGAGCATGACTTTGTACTAGAATAATTGGAGGAAGCCGAAATTATCAAAGAAGAAGAATTGGTTGAAGACTTAGGAGATGCTGAACCTCTATGGGAAAGTCAAGTTATAGAGCCTCCTTCAAAGACGTTTAAAATTGATGTTGAGGAGGGTGTACAACCTCCAAGGCATAGCCTGGTTGAAAACTTTGAAGAGGTTGATCAATAGATGGACTCAATCATTGATGAATCCTTATTTACAATTGAATCTCTCCCATTGGACTTGACATGGAGATTAAAGAAGAAGAAGCGCAACCTCCCATGCGCTAGGTAAGAAATGAAGAAGAGATTGAATTGGAAGAAAGCTACCAAGAGGAAGAAGTTGATATTGAAGAAGCTTGCAAAGAGGTGGAAGTTATTCAGGGAGAACACAAGGGAATGGAGCTTGCGAGATCAAAAGAAACACCTCTCCCAAGGCCATTACCATCCAACACAACATTCAAGTGGATAAAATACTTACCCTTAACCTTCACTTTCCCACTTGAATATGGGCTACTGGAGACGGATGGTTAACTTAGAGCTCTTTGTGGCATTAAGAGTAAGAGGAAAATGGTTAGTGGTAAGAGTTATCCTGCAAGGTTCAATATGGTTGTATGCTCCAAATTAAAGTGCAAGGATTGGTGTAGAGCTCAATTGAATGGGTCTAGAAGGTTGTTTGGATGTCTCTGTGAGAATTCAGACTGCTTGCCACCCGGATGGAACAGTATTGCTCAATAAGAAGACGGGGGCAAAAGTAAGGTTTGGGATCCTGGGATTCATTTTGATAATCAATACCCCTGGAACCTGAACGCCTGCTTTAACTTGCTCGAAGGCTTTACATGCCTAGTTTGGGATCCCGGAGGCTACGGGAATTACAAGCATTGGTGGGGATTCTAGGAAGAGTTCAAGCACAAGCCACCATGACAAGGAACTCGCCAATTGTCCAACTTAAGGACTTTAACTAAAACTGCTAGGTGGGAGACAACCCACCATGGTATATTCTTTCCTTTTTGTTCTTAGCTTTATTTTATTTTATTTTCATTCGTGTCATTCATAATATTTGCATTAGCGTCTGCATACTGCATTCTGCATTTTGCATAATTAAAAAAAGGGAAAAGCGCGTTCCACGCGTGTGCATGCATCACGCGCACACGTCACATGCGACGCTAAACCTTACAGAAAGTCACACGGAGCTGTGCAAAAAGGGTGCCTTGCACACGAGCCAACCCACGCGTACGCGTGGGCGACACCTGTGCGTCACTCGTATTTTAGCCAACCCACGCGTAAGCGTCAGCGACGCGTACGCGTGGATGAAAAATTGGCGTCAATAGGTGATTTGGCCAAGAGTTGTGCTGCCTTGGTACTGGTATTGTGCGTTTAGCACAACCAGTGGTCACACGTACGCGTGAACAACGCTTACGCATCAGTTGTGATTCTGCTCACCTACGCGTACGCGTGAGCGACGCGCACGCGTCTCGTCCCGTTTCTCATTCCCTTCTTCTTTTTTCTCTCCTTTCCCCTTCTTTTCCTTCCCCCCTATCTGCTCTGTCCTCCTTCTTTCCATTATTGCATTTATTTATTTCATGTTGCCTTAGTTATCTATAGTTTCTTCTCATGCATTTTTTATGTTGGTGTTGGAATTTTATTTGGGTACTATTTTATTATTTTGAGCTTGTAGATTTTATGAGGAGTGATTTTACAATTGATATTTTAATTTGGCTCTCTTATACATTTGAATTACATTATTTTCATTTCAATTATACCTTGCATACACATGTTTGTGAAAAAGCTTTTCTGGCATTTTGGATCCTATTTTCTTTTACTCGTTTTCTTGTATGCCTCTTTTTCGAAACACTTGGATTCCACATGTATTTGAGGTTATTATTCACAATTGTCTTCATTACATATGCTCTTTAATTTGGCACATTTAATAATTGATGCTTGAATTATGCTTCTCATACCCATTACTTGCATGCTTTTACCATCTTGCATCTAATTTTATGAATTGCCTTTTTGATCCGTATTGATGTCTTATATACATGTTGTAGCTACCATGTAGTTGGGCTAACATCTTTCCTTTGGCATTCATTATCACTTGGAATTTTCTCCCTTCCGGTCTTAGTTATCAATATTTCACACTCTTCCTTTTCTTTCTTCTTTAGACATGGGTAACAAGAAAGGAAAAGAGAAGGCCACTGACAAGACACCGACACGGAAAGGAACCAAGAGACCACCACCTACAAGTGTCAGTTAGAGAAACCCATCCACTTGCACATCTTAGCATGCACCGAGGACAGTGCAATCTTTAAGTGTGGGGAGGTCGATACTGATCTCCATGGGTTAGTTATTTTCTTCTCAACACCAATATTTTACTTTATTTGTTAGTTCATTGTTGTATTTGTATATTTAAATTGCATGTTTGTTTGATTTTATGCATATTCTACTTGGTTGAAAAATAATAAGTTTCTTTGTAAGACCCTATTTTTGAAAAAATTTCACTAATTTAAATAAAAACTTTGTGTTAAATTTGTTTGAAGTTGTATTTGGAACATGGTTTTTGAGCTAAGAACACACAACCCGTGAGATTTTGAGCCTAATTACATGGTTATACTATTTAACCATAATATTTTATTCTTGTGTGTTTTCTTCTCTATAATTGTAATCTATATTTTGTTCCAATCTATCTGTCCAATATTTAGTGTATTTACATGCATTCATATGACTGAGGCCATTATTTGATTATTAACTCACTTATCCCAAATAGCCTACCCTTTTAATCACCTTTGTTAGCCACCTTGAGCCTTTTAATCCCCGTTTGTTCTATATTTTACCACATCACTAGCCTTAAGTGGAAAAACAAGTAATCACCCTAATTGAATATTTGGTTAGCTTAAGATAGAGATTGTGTATCAACTAAGTGTGGGAAACTGTGGAAACATGGATTAATAAGGGAATGTGTTATGTTCTTACTTTAATAAAATATTGGGAATTTGGGTACATACTCATGTGAGACCAGAAAAATTAAAAATCCATGTGCATTGATAAGTTATATTTATTTTTCTATTTAAAAAATAATAAATAAATAAATAAATAAATAGATAAATAAATAAAACAGAAAAAAAATCCAAAAAAAATATTCAATAAATAAGTAAATAAATAAGGGGACAAAATTATCCCAATGCTAAGTTAAGTTAAGAAAAAGATCAATGCATATGTGATAAAAATTAAAAGAAAAGTTGATGCATGAGTATGAGATGAAAAAAAATGGGAATTTTGGGTAGCTAGGCATAATTCTAAATTTTATAGAGTATGTGTATGTTAGGTGAGAGCTTAGACTAGTCAAAGATTCAATTCATAGCTCACTTAGCCATATATATATCCTCACCTTTACCTTGGCCCCATTACAAACTTGAAAAAACCTCATGATGTTTGCATTGGTACATTAAATATTGTTGATTGGTTAGGAGAAGAACAAAATTTAGAAAGCATGATTAGAGAAGGATAGAGTGATTACCTTATACACTAGAGTACTGGAGTGCATATATATCATCAGTGAAGGTTCAATGCTTAATTCTATGTTCCCTACTTTCATGAGCTGTCTTCTTACAAGTTTACTTGTTTTTACTATATAGTTTGAATTAGTGAAATTTGATTTATGTTTGTCTTAAAGAACTTATTTGTTTTTAACCAAGTAGACAAAATCATATAGTTGCATTATATATATATATATATATATATATATAATATAATATATATATATATATCTATATATATATGATATATTATATATATATATGTACATTTACTGAGTCTTACATTTCCCTACTCACTCATTTTATCTCCTTAAAGCTAAGCATGAGGACATGCTAATGTTTAAGTGTAAGGAGGTTAAGAAGCCATTATTTAATTGAGTGGTTTTATCAAGTCTTTACCCACTTATTCATATGATTAGCATGATATTACAATTCCTTCCCAAAGCTGTTCTATGGTTGAAAACTTGCTTCATAGAGATCTTTTTATTGTGTATTTTAATTCTCCTTTATACCATTCGATGCCGTGATCCGTGTGTTAAGTGTTTCAGGCTTCATAGGGCAGGAATGACTTAGAGAATAGAGAGGAAGCTTGCAAAAATGGAAGGAACACAAGAAACCAAGGAGATGACCAGCGAACACTGACGCGGACGCATGGCTCAGGCGACCACGTGAAATGGAGAAAATCGCAGTGACGCGTTCACGTGCCTGACACAAACGCGTGGATTGGAATCTGCACGAATGACGCGTACGTGTGGCAAGGAAAACGCTGAATGACGTGCACGCGTGGATGACACGTACACGTGACATGCGCGATCTGTAAAATTAACAGAAATTGCTGGGGGCAATTTCTGGGCTGTTTTTGACCCATTTTATGGCCCAGAAAATACAGATTAGAGGCTATAAAGTGGGGAAATGCATCCATTCATGAACACAACATTCACACAATTTTAGGTTTTAGATGTAGTTTTTCTAGAGAGAGAGGCTCTCTCCTCTCTCTTAGGTTTTAGGATTAGGATTTCTTCTTTTCAATTCCAGGTTCAATGTTCCTTTAACTTATTGTCTCTTCTACTTTTATTTTATTCTATTACTTTAATTGTTTACTTTCCCAATTTAGTTTATGAACTCCATGTTAGGATTGATTTTCTTATTTAATACACATTAAGGTATTTCAGATTTATGATTGCTTTCTTTTATTTATGATATAAATAATTTGGATTTTTTCCCTCTTGGCTTCGGTTGAGTAATTGGTGACACTTGAGTTAACAAACTCCTTTGTGATTGATAATTGGAATTTGCTGATTGATTTGGATTCCTCTAACGCTAGTCTTTCCATAGGAGTTGACTAGGATTTGAGGAATCAAACTGATTAGTACCACTTGACTTTTCTTTATTTAGTAAGGGTTAACTAAGTGGGAGTAGTGAACAATTCTCATCACCAGTGATAAGGATAACTAGGACAGGATTTCTAGTTCTCAAAACCTGCCTAGAGCTTTATTAGTTATTATTTTAATTTATTGTTATTTTACATTACTTGTTCCTTATTTCAAAAATCCCAAAAATATTCATTTTTTTATAACCAATAATAAACACACCTCCCTGCAATTCCTTGAGAGACGACCCGAGGTTTAAATACTTTGGTTATAAAATTTATTGGGTTTTGTTAGTTGTGACAACCAAACTTTTGTACGAAAGGATTTTTGTTGGTTTAGAAGCTATACTTACAACGCGATTATATTTGTGAATTTCTTTACCGGCAGAAGTCCGATCGTCAAAATGGCGCCGTTGCCAAGGTCCCCATCATGAAAGAATTCATCAGTATTGGGCATGAGCTCAAGTCAATAAAACCCCAGCGTCAAAATTCTTCTCCATAACAGTGAGTGACCTCAGAACTAGAGGCCGGCTTCCACTTGCAAGGATTATCTTACAAAAGGTGTTTAGATAGGCTCCTAACAAACTAACTAAAAGATAAGATAAGATAACTTAATTCAAATCTCATAAAAATAAGATAACTAATATAAATTAAATTTGATCTTATTAGATTAGATCAGATTTGATTTAAATTTTAAAATCCTAATATAATAACTTATTTAAATTTAAATTCCCTAAAATTACTACTAAGCAAATAAGAAACAAATAAAATCTTCTAACAAACTCTAATAATAAAATAAATTAAAATAAAAACCTAATAATTTTAAAAATTAATAGTCAATTTGTGTTTTTTAATTGACTTAAAAAATACAGTTGCATCTGCTGGATCTTATGAATTATCATCATTTTAATACTATTATTTTTAAGACAAACTTTTGGTCTTCTTAATATCTAAGACTAACATAATATAATTTTTTTAATATTCAAATATTGAAATGTGATGAAATTATTATTCTCTCACTTAGCTCTAAAATAATAAAAATGTTCTCGTGAGAGTGTGTTGTTCTTTGAAGTCACGGATCACACAACTACTTGTTATATGTGTGACACGTGGCTCTTTCTATCAAATTGGAACTGTTGATTTCTTCAAGAACTCTCAGCCGTTGATAATCCAACGATTCTTGGCCTATCATCTCTCTCTCCTTCGATGAGGTGTGATCCCCTTATCAAATTGGTATTGTTGAGTTCTTCAACTGCTCTCTGCTGTAATCTAACCATTTTTAACCTTTTTCTTTCTTTTTTCATGAGATCGTTATCAACAATTTTAATTAAAATGTATATCACGATTTCTTTATATAAATCGTTATTGATTTTATATTTATACACCACACACTCAAATATTCATTTACTCGTATTACACTTATGTAATCAACATATCAAAAATAAAAAGCGATTATTAATTATATAGCGACAAATTATTTTTTTATTATCAACAGGTATTTTTGTTTCTAATGGATTTGCCGATAGATTCTCTGGGTAAAATAAAATATTCTAAAAACAAGATAAACGTTAATATTTTTCAATGAAAAAAAAAAATCCCCCATGTATGTTGCTGTCGGGGACCTCGTTGGTAGTGCACCACGGGATGTGCATGCATCCTCTTACCTATCACACGTCACAAGAGTTGTACTTAATTACATCAAAAATTTGTCCAATGATGTTTTATTTTCATGTTGGCCTTGTAATTTTAGGTCAAATCAATACGTAGTACTTAATTGGATAAAGCTTTGTCTAATTAAAGTAAGAATAATTTTAATGTTCGTTACGTCTCTTTCACAAGAATCTGTCATTCAGAATTTTAATAGCGGAATTGAAGCTCATTATATATTCGGTACAATGCATGAGTTCTCATTGAAGTAAATAATTTGGGTTAACAGTCCAATTAATTTCTATAAAAAATACAGTATTTTTAAATTTATCTTTTAAATTTTTTTAATTAATTTAGTCATTTAAATATTACGAATTAATTATATATATTTTTCAGTTATTCTATTCACAATTTATATTAACGATTAATGATATGAAATATTAAGTGATAACATGTATAAAATATAATATATTCAATTAGATGTTGATTAAATATATTTACAAAAATCTATTAATTTAGTTACTAGGTCATATATATTAGGAATAAAATTTTTGTAATTAAAAAAAATTAAATTAATAAATTTTTATAAACATATTTGGTCAATATCCAATTAGACATATCAATATTATATATATAATCAATCAACGTTTTATAACATCAATCTTTGAAAAAAATTATTAATAGTGACCGAAAGACAAATATAATTAATTCACAATTTTTGAAAGACTAATTTAATTAAAAAAAATTTTAGAAATAAATTTAAAAAATGTATTATTTTTTAAAATAAATTTGACTATTAACTCCAAATAATTTTTATGGCCACACTATTTTCAAATTTTCATCACACTTTTTAAGCGTGGCAAGAAACAAATTTTCTTGCAAAGAAAGAAAAACATGGCATTATTGCTACTAGACATGGGGCAAGTTGAAATGATCAAACAATATAATGGAAAAGAACAAGCCAATCAGTTCTGATGATGCATTATTATTTATAGATTTAAAGACGAGTAGTTGTTATATACACACAAAGAGCTGATCAATTACAGAGTTAATGAGTCACCAAAAAATTACAAAGTTAATTTTTTTAATTCATATAAGTTAATTTTATTAAAAAATTTTTTATTTTAAATTTTAAATTCTTTAAAAAATAATTTAGTAATAAAAAATTGACTAATATAAATTAGTTAAATATTAATTTTTTTATACTTATTCATACAGAAGAAATAAATAAATTTGTTTTTGTTACGGTATTTAAGTCTTAAAATCTCGTATTTAATAAGAATAATATAACATTATTTGAATTTGGCTTTCTTTTGTAGGTTTCAGTTTGAGTCATAAATAATTAGTGTCTTTACATTTTAATCATCCAAAATCAAACACATACAAGTTACAAGAGCACACAAAGAAAGAGTGAGAGACCATATATAGCTAATAATTACACAATCATGTTCCTCTTAGCATGGTCCTCAAACTCTTCATCAATTTTGCCTGGTGATTGTGAATTCTTGAATTGTAATGCCATCTTTTTCTACTCCTTCCCATTTGAATCTCTTCTCATTTTCTGGACAGGTTAGACCATCCAGAACCAGTTCCTGCCATTGTTTCTTTCAAACTTCAACTCCCAAAACAAGTGCATCTCTTTTTTAAATCCATGCAATTACCTCTTGAAGTGTATTCTGAATTATAAGTTATTAGTTAAATACCCGAAAAGAACAGTTAACTTTAAATTTTGTGAAGTGTATAATATTTAAAGAAAAACAATACTATCTGATTAACAAAATTTATTATTTTAAACTAACACTTAACTAACAAAATTATTTATATATTAAATTTTAAATACTAAATTCTAAATTTTAATAGCATCAAAAAAAGGTTTTAACTAGTATTAATAGAAAAAATTAGCTTTCTAAACTTTTTCTTGAGATAAAAATGCCATGTGCAAATCTGTTTTTAATTTTCTTTTGCATAATTCATTCATTTAATTTTTTTTTTAAATTTTGGCTCTACTTATCCTCTTTAACCCCACAGTTAATTGGTTCAGATTTTTGTTTTTTTGTTTTTTTTAACGTAATAGGAATCGAAATAGAAAAGGACAGTATTAGGAACGTGCCCTCACTACGCGAATTGAAGCTTTGTTTTTTTGCTTACTTTCTCATTCAGGAGGGTATCATATATATATTATGGCTTGTTTTGTTTTGGCAAGATAATAGTGTTGGGTCCATTGAGCTAAATGAACAGTCTTTATTCTAGTTTGGACTACTATCCAAATGCAAATACAAATAATCGCCATGCCAACCAAGAAGCCTCCTCAACCACAAAGGAAGTAGGTTTATATTTTAGACATTGTAAACACGTGCAAGACAAAGTGCCTTGCTGATAAAATTGTGTGTGACTTGGGATTCGTTGATATCTTTTAGATATGAGAATAGTGATATGAAATCGCAAATAGAAAAAGTTGAAAAGAGAATAGGCAAGAGAAATGTTAGTGATGCCCAAAGTCTTTTTCTCTTAAGTTTATTTGTGTTTGAGTTAAGACTAGTCATTTTTTTCATTAAAACAATTGGTTTGCTAGTATTTCCTAATTTTTTTTCCTTCTCTATCTCCGGACCAACCAACGAAAAAGGAAAAAAATAGATTATAAAATATTAAACACATTATTTTTGAACAAAAATATTTAATAGAATAAAATAAGGGTAACACATTCCTAGGTCAACTCGTTTTATGGTTGTCTGCCGACTTCTTTTGTTTTTTCTTGCTTTAGTTTTAGAGATTATTATAAATTATTTGTGAAATTTACAATAATTTATAACTATGTATGAATGAATTTAAGAGAATATATAAACTCAAAAATCAATATAAAAAATTATTAGAATAGCGATTAATTTTAGCGACCAAAAAAATTAGTTGCTAATAATAATCGATATAGAATTTCTAAAAATAAAAAAATATTGATCATTAAATCAGTAGCTAAATTACATTCAGCGACCAATTTTAGTGACCAACAGAATCCGTCACTAATAGAAACTGAATTAGCGACCGATACGTTTTTAATACAACTAGAATAAAGTTTGTCGCTATTTTTTAATTTAGCGACTGAATTAGCGACCTAACACTACAAAATTTGCATTTGTTTGTGGTAGTTTTTTAATGGGGTTACTAAAAATCTCCGCAATATATTTTATTTGTGACAAATTATAAAACTCCCTAAATAATTAACAAAAACTCCCACTATTACAATACTTCTAATTCAATTAATTATAAAATAATTCAACCAAAAAAAGTATTTACTCAGCCCATACGAAACAAAAAAATCAAAACATGGCTTCGAGAGAGAAAAAACGAAGGAGAGTGAGATCGAAACCCTAGAATCCACCGCCACCACCACCGCCATTCATCTCTGCCATTGTTGCCGTTATTGTCTCCTTCAACAACACGTCACCGCTGGAGTTATGAATGAAGGACAAGGTGATTGTGGAGCCTCTACTCTGCTTCTGCGTCATCTTCCACGGCGGATTCTTCCGCTGGTTCTGCTTTTGCTCTGGTGGCTTGAAGCACTCAGAGCACAGTTTCGGCACGAACGCGGTGGCACTGGCGAAGCAGATCTGGAAGGCGAGCGAGCGGGAGTCTCTGGAAGCTTTGATTGAAGCTGCGATAGTACGATCGAAGCTATCAAACCTTAATGAACTAATTCTCATGTCGTTCCGAGTCACTGAGGTGAGGATTTGTTCCTACTTTGTAAAGGTTTTCATGAACTGAACAATAGAAATGAAAGAGGGTTGGGTCTTTATTTTTATGAACTTTTTGTATGAACTTTATTCATGAAATTCTATTATATTCATGTTGTAATGCTAGGGGGATAAATCTTTTAATATTAACTCTTTAGCTATTGCTTCTTTTGCTATGTCATTATATTGCTCTGATTGGTTTGTTACATTGTAAATTTTATTTTATTTTTTGAATGAATTATGTTTTGTATTTATTTGGATCTTCATTTTTTATATGTTAGGGGCTGGTGTTAGTCAGGTTGGTGTATGCACATTCTTCTAGTGAATAGGATACTTCCCTTGCTGTTTATCTGTACCACTAAACAATATGAAATTTATTTCTAAAACTACTTTTGCAGGGCCTGCTATGGTGTTTTGAGGTTTGTTATGGAAAATGGCGCCAAGGGATGCGAGGTATGTTCTTGACAGCATCTGATTTCAGGTTTCCTTGTTGCTATGCTTAGGTTGCGATAACATTTTGATTCTGTGCAGGTCATCGTTAGTGGCAAGTTGAGGGCTCAGCACACTAAATCCATGAAGTTCAAGGACGGGTACATGATTTCCTCAGGGCAACCAGTCAAGGACTACATTGATTCTACTATAAGACATGTACTCCTTAGGCAGTTCAGTATATACTTTTAGACAAGTCTTCCTTTGATTGCATTGATAGTGTATGCATTTTGTTTTTGTTATGAAGGGATTTGGATAAGAAATGTTGCAGATGAATAACTTCACAAAGCTTTTATGAGGTACAGCTTTTTCTTTTGTTCTTTTCTTTTGTTTTTTGCTTCAAGTCTTCATTTTTTTGGTTTTGCTGTGTATTATTTCAGGCATATACGAGCGAGTTGCAGCTTAAAATGGATCACTTGCTAGAAGAGAATGCAAGACTCAAGAGACAACAACAAAAGGCATGCATCTTCATTTATATACATAAATACACACATTTTAGTTACTAGTGATTTTGTTTGTTTATGTTTATGTTTCAATATTTCATCAAGTGAACCTTATATTCATTTAGTTCTTGCAAAATGGGATCTGGTTTAACTTTGAGCGTTGAAGTTGGTGTTTTAATTTGTCAGGTAAATTTATTGCTGAGGTTTCATGCTCCAAAGAATGTAACAAGAAAAATGGGACTTATGTTCAAGCTAACAAGCCTGTATCTGCTGATGATGAAGATATGGACCCCACTGTAAGTTTCATTGCAGCATTGCAATGCTTTTAAATAATGATTTGATTTTCTGAAATATTCCATATCTTTTTGGGTGCAGCAATACCTTGAGAACAGGCTCAAGTACCTTGCAGATCAGAAGGCTGAAGGGATTAACCCATACCCGCACAACAGAAATGATAGTAGAGTCATTACAACATGTTTAAATTGAAGATAATTGATCCAAGTTTCATAAGTGCTAATTCAATATAGGGACTCTCTTCCCAGAAATTAAAGAGTCATTACAACACGTTTAAATTGAAGATAATTGAAATCCCCTGCTTGCTTTATTTTGAATTGTTTTTTAACTACTATGCGAGCTGTTGGTCCAACTCTTCTCACGATTTGGTAACTTCTTTTGTTGATTCAGGTTGGAAGAGTTTGCTTGCTGTAACAGATTAGCTCACAAGGGAATTATAATTATTCAGTTTTTAGGTATGAATTAGGTGTTAAAGGATCCCCAGTAACTAGCAACATCCTCTTCCATCTCCTCAATAGTCTTCCCCCTTTTTCTTTTTTCCACTGTTTGAGCCAATTTTATTATGAATTTGTATTGTTGCCTGCCTAATTCAGTTGTAATTTAAGCATGCTTTATTGATTGGATTTACTTGTTATTTATTTCTGATTAATCAATTAATTAATATGCAAAAGTAGTGTAAAGATCTCAAGTTCTAAATCTGGTGTAAAGCTATTTACTTGTTATTACTACAAGAAAATAAGCTTTCTGCCACGCTTTAAAAGCATACCGAAAAGTGCGAAAAAGTGTACCGATAGCTTTTCACCACGCTTTTTGAGCTATCAGCACGCTTTTGAAAGGGTCACATCTGCCAGCGTGCCGATTGCTCTATCGCCACGCTTTTGTGGATCTATCGGCACGCTTTTTCTGTTGGCACGCTTTCATTTATTGCCACGCTTAAAAGCATGGCTATAGGTCTTAATCTATAGGTATGCTTTTAAAGCGTACCTAAAAGTGCACATATCGCCACGCTTTTAAAACGTCCCAGAATGTATGTTTTGGGTACTCTTTAAAAGCGTGCCGATAGGGAAAGATATGGGTACACTTTTTAAATGTGCCAATAGGGTAAACGTATGGCTATGCTCTAAAAGCGTGGCTATTTATAACTACGAAAAGATACGGCTACGCTTAGAAAACGTGCCGATAGATTAGGATATGGGTACGCTTTTAAAGCGTGCCGGATGCCATGTTATGGCCACGCTTATTAAGCGTGCTTGTTGAGCCCACAGTTAAGATATAGCCACCCTTTTTAAGCGTACCCATAAGTTTGGTCAGAATTTGTTTTTTTTCATTAATCTTCCTAATATTTCGTGCAAAATTCATATATAATTTTAAAATTATAGACCCAACTAAAATTATATATATTGAACTTAATCCAAGAAATATACACTTTTCCATTAAAAAAGACATACATATAAAATTGTCACCACAAAAGTAGGCTTTGATGACAAAGTACCAAAAAGTATATAAAATTGTGAATCCTTTACACCCGGGGTATAGTTCTTGGCTTGCCTCATCCACCAATTTATAAAATTCCTTTGCACATTCGTTGGGCCCTATATTTTGTCCATCAAATTGTGTAGCATCTCTAAATCTATCGCGTAACAGCTCATCAATGTTATCATTACAGTTATATTCACCGTCTGTGTCACGGTCAACATCAATAGCAACAAGTGATTCTCCATGATTAAACCACCGCCTATAACCTTCTACAAATCCGTGGCATATTAAATGGTTATACACATCATCTCTCTTTAACCGAAGTCTATTACAACACTTTTACATGGGCATTGAATTTCTTCCCCTTGAGGAATTCCCGCTGATGAAAAAGCAAAATCTAAAAACCTTTCTACACCGAGTTGATATTCTTTCAAATGACGGGGCGTATCCATCCAATCCTTGGAGACATCCATCGAAAACCTATGTATTTCAAATAGATAGCTAAGTTCCTATTCTAAAGTCCTTAATTAATGTTAGTTTCACTAATTGCAAATCTAGCTTCCTATGTAACTAATAAGAGAGAATGTTTTCCAAACCTCCAAAATACTTTGAAAATAACTAACAAAAAATATCAAAGAAAATTGAGTTTTATCAATTCTTAAAGAAGGCCTTGAAGTGACTGCCTCGAGAAAGCACGTAAGTAGTATACATAACATGAATAACAAAATAAGTAGTATACATAACATGAATAACAAATTATACGAGGTTAGGACATAGAAAACCATGATCACATCACCTCTAATGATAGAGGTTCTATTACAAAATAAATAAGTTAACCTCACTATAATAAGTTATACGAGGTTAGGACATAAATAACCACGATCACATTAGCGTAGTTGCCTCTACAGAAGCTGTCGGAATTTTTAAAATTAAACTAAAATAAAAATATTAGGCAACTAGCACCGCAGAAACTAAATCCGTACCCTAGCAGCAACGGCAGTACCAGAGCAGATGCAAACCAAGAGATGTGGCAGCAGCAACAGCAGTGAAAACACAACTATTAAAAGCCTGTATTAAAAAAATAGACTTAAATCAACACTAATAAGATTCATCAGTAGCAACCAAGCACACACAAGATTCAGTTCAAGCAAACAAACACAGTTTTCAATTTTACTGTTGTATATATTGATTAGTATATGACATGGCAAACAAAGGTAGAAAAAAGTAAATACTAGTTTTGTGTAATGATATATGCAGGTTCTGTTTGGACAACAGCCTTGATTGTAACAAGGCCAAGAGAACGAATTATAAAGGCAGCAGATCCTAGACTAGTTAATTACACTAGTTAGGCAAAGAGAACGAATCAAAAAATAAAACATAAACAGACAATTTAAAGGGGTTTAAAAAATTGGAAATGAAGACGTAGCATTAGTGTGGAGCGGTGTCGATGATCATGATCATTATAATCAGATTAAACAAAAAAAAGTTCTAAAATCTGCACATCTGAGCTGCAAAAGACTGTGATCTGTGATAACAAGACTGAAATCAAATTAAATGGGTGTATTATATTATTTTCTGATTACTAATTTTGGCTTTATGGTTAGATAGCGACTATAACCAAAAAAATAAAGTAGTTAACTAGTGAAAAGGTTTCAACAAAAATGAATAGCTTCATGCTCGTTCAAATAATAAAAATGAGTTAGCATGAGAGAAATAACAGGCCACAACAACAGCAAAAGAACATAATTAACATGCCACAACAACAGCAAAAGAACAGAATTAGTAAACCCGACTTCATACGTAGCAGAATTTCAATTCTCACATAGCAAATTTGTTTAACCCCATCATTTTGATTAGCATCAAATTTGTGTAACCTCATCATTTCCAACACAGCAAACACAATAGCATTAATAAAGAAAATGGCAGTGCCTAATTTAAGAAAGAAAGTAGAAACACTGAAGGGTGATGTCAAATTCTGCTTTGATAACCTTACATATATTATTATCAAGAAAGAAAGAAAGAAAATGGAGGAAACTGCTAACTTGTTTAATTATAAAGCTGCCCTATATTTCTTGTGGATTAAAAATAAAAAATTATAACGAATAACAAAAACAAGCAACAATGGTGACATAATTCCTTCAAGTAATTGACATTCTTTTAAAAATCAAACCAGAAAAGACAAACTTACTCCCAAAGCTAAGCACGCTATTCGAGCTGTCAAGGAGATCCCTCAATTTGCTTTTGCTGGAATAGTAATTCTGATCTGGAAAAAATTGGGACAGGAATCCATTCATCAATGTAAATTAATTCAAGAGGAGAAATAAAAAACAATATTAGACAAAGAGAAAGGTAAGGTATGCATTTTGCCTTTTGCACAAGCTTCACACACAACAGAATCAAACTCAGTTTTATTTTACTATATTACAGTGTCTAAGAATAATCTAAAAAATAATAAGTGATGGATGTCCTAATCTTCTATGCCAAGTTCTAAATTAGATTTATACATAGCAAAAAAAGATTGAAATACTTTGGATTCATTAATCTGTCTAGGTGTATACATGTTCTCAAAAACATATATATCTTGTTTAAGTATTCCTTGAAGGAGCACCTCCTTAGACACCTGAGATAACACATTTTCAATTGTAAAAAATGCCTGGCCTCAATCCATGACCTACAACTAAAATTATGAAAGGAACAACTCAGCTATCTCAACTTTAGTATTTTTGCAGTTAGAGTTTTCTAAAGTTGCTGTAAGACTGAACACTCAATCTAGACTCCAATTTAAAAATGACCACTGAAAATCTAGACTCCTATTTAAAAATGACCACTCAAACCCCATCATGCTAAGGTTGAACAGAATATTTCCTGCACCAGACACACTCACACCCTCAAGAAATTCCCATTTAGTATTTCTTTACCAAAAAAATTAAACACAAAAATCAGAAACCATTTCAATAAGCAATTTACATCATAACCAAACAAAATAACAAACGATCATATCACTCAAACCTTGTATCAAGTATCTGTACTATTCGAACAAATGCATGTATGTCATAATAAAGTATAATTCATATACTAAGATTAAAAGAATACTAGTGAATGAATCTCATTATCCAAGTTGAAATAAATTTCATATACTCCAATATAAGAAATCAGTCAATTCATATACCAGTAGTGACTTGATAGTTTTCCATGCAAATCCCACTAAAGACAGGGCTTTTTTCTTTTAGTGTAATTTGTAACAAACTATAAATTTATCTAAATATTTTATTCATTCAGACTTCAAATATGAATATGATAAATTAAAACCCTAAAAAATAGTAGGATTTGTACCTCTTGGATAATTTGAAGAGCAACCACTCCTCTGCTTTTCTTCATAATCGGTTTCTTCTTCGTTCAATGGTGGTCGGAGATGAAGTAGGCCAAAGCTACACACAGCAAAATGGCGCCACCAAAGCGAACGGCGCGACGGATGAGCGACTGGTTGGGGAACAAATAGATGTTTAATAGCAAAACCAATTTAATAACAGAACCAGAACAAATAGAAGATTAATAGAGAGAAGAGAGGTCTAGAAGATTTAAAAAATAGAGTAGATAAAAGGAGAATTTCACAAACCCAGGAATCAGGAAGAACGACAGCGGCGTTCACGGGACGTGGAGGACAGCAACGTTCACGGGACGGGGAGGACAGCGATGGTCACAGGACGGCAGAGTAGGACGCAGACGTAGACGTTCACGGGATGGAGACGACACGACGAGGAACACACTCCAGAAGTGTGAGTCTGCGATGGCGTGTGCGAAGGGGATTCTGTGCGACGGCGGTTCTGGCGTGTGCGAGGGAGAGAAGAGAGTGACGGAAGAGAACACAGAAAGGCAGATAAGAGAGCGAGAGAAGAGACTTGGGGTGTTAGGGTTCCAGTGAGGGGAGGGTGATTTTACATTTAGGGTTCGACAGAGAGAGGGTTAGAGGAAAGGCATGGGTGCGAAGGTCTGGGTTAGAGAAAATGCATGGGTGATGAACCATGAAGATGAAGATGTTGTTTGAGGATGATGACGGCGTGATGGGTAATTTTTAGGGTTTTTTTTTTGTGACTGGATCACTTTTAGGGTTAAAATTAGTGTGTAATGTTTAAGTGTGGAAAAAAAATTGTGTGGAAACTAAATTTTGGGGGAGGGAACTCTATCGGTGCGTTTTTTGTGGGGTGCCAAAATATACAAAATATGGGCACGCTTTACAAGCGTGCCGGTTGCCTTCTATGGCCACGCTTTTTAAGCGTGACAAAAAAAAAGGTGGCCAAATTTTTAATTAGTGGACACCCTCGTAGAAGCGTGCCCCTTGCCCTCTATCGCCACGCTTTTCAAGTGTGGCAGTAAAAAAGCGTGGCCAATTTTCATGTAAGTGGGCAGCCTCGTAAAAGCATGCCGATTTCCCTCTATGGCCACGCTTTTCAAGCGTGACGAAAAAAAGCGTGGCCAAATCACAATTCAGTGGCCACCCTCGCAAAAGCGTGGCCATAGACCATTTTTGGGTATTCTTTAAAAGCGTGGCAAGAAAAAAGTGTACCGACAGGCCTTTTTTCTTGTAGTGTATTTACTTGTTATTTATTTCTAGGTATGGGAAGGTTTATAAAGGTATTATTGCTGACGGTACTACTGTCACCATAAAACGTGCACAGGAAGGCTCACTGCAAGGTGAGAGGGAGTTTTTTACAGAAATACAGTTGCTGTCGCGCCTGCATCACAAAAACCTTGTGTCTCTAATTGGATATTGTGATGAAGAGGGTGAATAGGTAACACTAATTATAATTTGTTTTACCAAGTTCTTAAGTTATCTTTAAATGTTTAGTTATTTTTGGAAGATTTAATTTACCTTAAAGTTCCATTAGCTTGCTGTTCATATGGACTATATGAGACTATGATTTGAATTAACAAAATGATATTGAAATTGAAATTGTTTCATTAAAAAGAACATAGTAGTGCATAAAAGATGAAACAACTTCCCCTGAATATCTTCATTAAAAAGGTTAATGTTTAGTTGAAAAAAAAACACAGCCTAGTGAGTTTCTGTTCTTGTGACTTGTTATTGCAGATGCTGGTTTACGAATATATGCCGAACGGAACGCTAAGGGATCACCTCTCGCATACGCCTAATCCTCTTATCAACTAAATTTTTTGTGTTGTCACTTTGATATCTTTGTATGTAGCTTCACCTTTAATTATTCATGACAGCTTCTTCAAGAACACCTCTGAGTTTTACAATAAAAATGAAGATTACTCTAGGATCCGTTAAAGGTCTTTTGTATCTACACACAGAAGCTGATCCTCCAATATTCCACAGAGATGTCAAAGCTAGTAATATACTATTGGATTCTAAGTTCAATGCAAAAGTTGCTGATTTTGGACTTTCGTGACTCGCCCCTGACAAACCCCAATTTGACGGTTTGTTTTGTATTGAATTTAGAGCATTTTGATAACCTTTTGTCACATTTAGCCTAGGAATTAGCATGGTTTTGTTATCTCTCCCTTATTTGTGCTTAAGTGTAAAAACATGCTTTTTAAGCCTTATTTTGATGAATTCTAGTTTCTCTTTGATTCCATAAGATGCCTTGATATGTTTGCTAGTAGTTCCAGGATTGAAATAGGCTAGGCATGGATCAAAGAAAGCAAGGAAGGAAGCATGCAAGTGGAGAGAAGCATAAAAAGTCAAAGAATTGATCTCGGCCAAGCACGCGTACGCGCACAAGGCGCTCGCGCGCACATCGCAGAATTAGCCAAGGACGCGCACGCGTACCGTGCGCGCACGCGCCGATGATGGCACATGACCTCATTAAGGCAACACGTGCCTGGCGATTTTGGGAAGGTTTCAGCAACCAACTTTGGCGCCAAAATGCATATAAGAGCCAAGGATTGAAGGGGATTGATACACATTCACACATTCACATCCATAGACTAATTCTAGATCATTAGTTAGATAGTTTTAGTTTTTTAGAGTTTTAGAGAGAGAATCTCTCTCTTCTCTCTAGAATTAGGATTAGGTTTAGTTCTTAGATCTAGGTTTTAATCTTTGCTTTCTTCTACTTCTACATTTCAATTCCTTGTTGTTACATTCATTCTTCTTCCATTCTTTTATTGCAATTTCCTTTATGTTGTTCTTATATTTTGTTGTAGATCTAGTATTGTTCCTTCTACTTTCTTCCAATTCAATAAAAGGTAATTCATAATAAAAGTGTTTCTTTTGATTGTTGTTGTTAATTTCTTTCAATAAATGTTGTTAGATTCTATTCTTGTTGTCAATTTGCTTTGCTTTTCTTTTGTGCCTTCCAAGTGTTTGATGAAATGCTTGGTTGGATTTTAGTGTAGGTTTTGTTCCTCTTGGCCTAGGTAGAGTAATTAGTGACTCTTGAGTTATCTAATTCCTTTGTTGATTGATAATTAGAAGTTGCTAATTAATTTGAATGCCTCTAAAGCTAGTCTTTCCTTTAGGAGTTGATTAGGACTTGAGGAATCAAATTGATTCATCCACTTGACTTTTCTCCATGGTTAGAGGTTAACTAAGTGGGAGCAATACACAATTCTCATCACAATTGAGAAGGATAACTAGGATAGGACTTCTAGTTCTCATATCTTGCCAAGAGTTTTATTAGTTGTTAGTTTATTTTCTTTGCCATTTATATTTCTTGTCTAAAATCTCAAAAACCCCAAAACAACTCACAACCAATAACAAGACACTTTATTGTAAATCCTAGGGAGAACGACCCGAGGTCTAAATACTTCGGTTTATAAATTTTAGGGGTTTGTACTAGTGACAAACAACTTTTTGTATGAAAGGATTATTGTTTGGTTTAGAAACTATACTTTACAACGAGATTTTATTTGTGAAATTCTAAACCGTCAAAAATTCATTCGTCAGCCCCAGTGCCAGATCTCGAAGGAATTATGCCTGGTCATGTATCTACAATGGTAAAAGGGACCCAGTAAGGCTTTTGTACATTGTGTGCATTAAGAAATGAAATGGACAAAGCAACTTGATTAAGATTTTTTTTCCCAAGAAAAGTGACTAATGAGTAAAGGGCTAATAGCCTAATACACATTTTTATTGATCAATAATCAAAGCAATACGAACTAGGAAAAAATTGCTTTTTAGAGATACTTTTGAATCTATTAAGATACTGAACTATAGTAACATGTGAGGCTTTTCAGAGAGCATTCAAATAAAGATTATTTTTATGGATTTGTTTTGCTTTGTCTTTGGAGGTGAATTTGTTTTTAATGATGGTGTTTTCTACTTTTATGTCAAATTCTTGTTCTCATAACTGTCATGATAGATTCAGCTATAGACCTTTGTCTACTGCAGTATACTTTCATATAGAACATTCAAGCTTCTATGCTCCTAAAATTTTTGTTTTAAAAGTATTTCTTTTATTTTAATTTTTTTACATTTTTAATGTCTTGCTTAAATATTTATTTTTAATAATAAATGATCAGTAGTATAACAATAATGTAAATTAATTTTTAAAAATTATATTGACAAGTTTGTGAAGGTTTGAAACCTCCACAAAATAGCCATTATTTTTAAAATGAAAAAGTCTTTTTGTGGGGGGTTTTAAACCGCCACAAACATTGACTAAGAGCTACCACAAAGATTCTATATAAAATCCCCACTAAACATACACAAAACTCCCACTGAATAGATTGTGGAGGTTTTTAAAAACCCCCACAAAAGACCTCGTGGCACCTCAAATTTTAGGGGTTTTAGAATGATAAACGGAATTTTCGTCGGTTAAGAACTGTACTCACAACGTTATTTCCATTATAAATTCTTAATCGGTAATTTTTCGCCCGTCAATGACTTTTGGGTTGACAACATTGGTAGTAGAACGCTTCGTGGAGGATACATCACGCTATTCGAATTTTGGGGACAAAATACCTAATTAGGAGGGGAGGATGTAAGAACCGAAGTTTTCGCGTGAAATCACTTTAATAAAATAATAAATTTAATTGTCCAAAATAGGTTTAAATATATAAAAATATTATTTTTAAAATCTAAAGGTGAAATTTGATTTCAATGAATTTTTCTGAGTTGGAAAATGTATTTTTTGCGAAAGATTTTTGTAAAAATGTGTACCGGTGCTTAATACTGCAGTACTAGCTCTAGTCTGTCCGGTACCGTATTTGGAGAAAAATAAGATTTTGAAAATTTAATTTATTGTTTTAAAAAGATAAAATAATTTAGGATAGAAAACTGGGCGCTAATCTTAAAGGTTTTGGCCCAAAATGGGCCAAACGGGCTAAAAACGCTAACGGATCAGACCGGGCCCAAACCGGGCCCAATGTCCAACATATATATACTCTATTAATGAGCTTTAAGCTCATTTTAATGGGGAGAGAGAGAGCTCGGATAGATGAGAGCGAGGGGTGAAACCCCATTGTCACTATTTATTGTCACCTTCCAAGAGCCATAACTTGAGATACAGAGCTCTGATTGACGAGCTGTTTGCGGCTACGTGAAGCTCTTGTTGAGCCCGTCACTTCTAGCTAAGATTTGTTGGTAATAAGTCGAAACTCAAGATCTAGTTTCATGTCCTAGCTTTTGTTCATTTTTGGTTATAGTTTTTGAATAGATTTTGTGACTTTGTTTTTTTAAGGATGATTTTGCATTGGTATATTATTAGATTTTGTCCCTAATCTCATTGGATAAGGTAAGGTTTCACCAAACCCTTGTGTTTAGTTATTTTTTAAACTCTAGGTTTGATGTTTTGCATGTTTTATGATGTTAGTTTGAGGTTTGATGCTTGTTGGAGTGAGCTTTGAGCTTGAGCTTGGTGTTTTGAGTTGCATGGGAATTGGCCAAGGTATGGTTTCGATTTCCTTTATGTAATATGTAATGATTCTGGACACTTAGGCTAGTGGACCTTAGGATAGGGTTGGATTGGTTGTTAAAAAGTGTGAATTGATGGTGTATGATGATTTTGATGAATGTGATGATTTTTGTATGATATTTATGATGTTATTCCAAATGGATGATATTGAGGGTTGATATGGGTGTTGAATGATATAATCTATGAGGATTAAAGATGTCATAGGATGGATGAGATTTATGAGTGGTTGGATTGTGCGAATTGCTTAATATTGATATTTTGATTTGTTAAGTTGTGAATTGTGTTGGATTTGTGGCGGGAAGAGTTAGAAGAGAATTAGTAGGATAAATATTGAAATTGATGGAAATGATATGAAATTGTTAGTTATTGTTGTTTGCTTCTCTACTACATGAGTGTGTAGAGCCTATATCTCTAGCGTGGCAGATTTTTCTGCTGTATGAGTGTGCAGAGCTTATATGTCTGGGCGTGGCAGGAAGGCTACATCTGGAAGGATATGTTATGCTGGTATTTATAGACCGACAAGTGATATCACGAGCCAATAGGGAAGGCATTCATCATATGCATCTTCTACCTGTTTGTTTGCTTTGCTTAATTTTTGTAATGCCTAAATGAATCACATATTTACTTGCTAATTATTCTATTTATTGTACATGTACTATACTTGTGTTTTACTTATCTGCATTACTTGTGTTTTTTGCTTGGATTAAGGAGGCTCGGTAGGCAGTGGCGAGGGAATTGTATGGAGGTTAGGGTGGTGAAGGCTGTGGGATACAGAGATGTGATTTGATGTTAGTTAGAAATCCTTTAAGATAGAATACCCTGTTTATGGTTTAAGTTATTTATTTATTCTAAGCTCGAATATCTGTATTGGTGTGATTTGATGTGATTTGATGTTACCATACTGAGAACCACCAGTTCTCATATGATATGTTGTTGTTTTTCAGATGCAGGTTGTAACCTACCTCGGTAAGTTGCAAGATGGTGACAGAGCGGAGTATGGTTTCTTCCTTGTTTTATTATACTTTATTTTGATATAGTCTCTCTCTCATCCTTTGTATTTATATAACTTTGTTGCCTTAGAGGCTTTATTTCTAAAAACTTTGAGAGATAGGTTGTTGCTATTTTAAACATCAAAAATCTATTGTATTCGGTTTGACTAGCCGGCCTAAACTCCACAGGCTGTGACTAGTCCTCTTTTTTGTATATCATACTTATTGATGGGTGTAAATTAGATTTACACACAAACTCACCGACAAGTGTACCGGGTCGTATCAAGTAGTAAAACTCACAAAAGTAAGGTCGATCCTACAGGGATTGATGGATTAAGCAACTTTAGTATGGTGATGAACTTAGTTAAGCTAGCAATTAATAATTTAAGTAATTTATGATTGACAGAAAGTAAATTGCAGGGAATTTAAATTGCAGAATGTAAATTGACAGAAACTTAAATGGCAAGAAACTTAAATTGCACGAAAGATAAATTGTAGGAAATGTAAATGGGATTGGGTGCTGGGAAATTATAGGAAGCAGTAAATTCAAAGACAATTAAAATGAATATCAACAGAATGAAAGATTCATTATGGATTGGAGATATCGCAATCCATCATGAATCAGATGGGTCTCAACTCCTTTTTCAATCATATGAGTAGATCTATGGCAGATTGAAATTGATTGGGTCCCAATTCCTTGGCAATCCAATCTTTCTAATCACAATCAATTTTGCCAATTCCTTGATCCAATTGTCATGAGAAGTGGTTAATTTCATATCTCTCATCCACAAGCCACACGATCTCTCAAGATCTCAATTCCTCCCGAACGGTGTTGATCAAGAGAGTTTTGAGAGATAGAGCTTCGATTCTAGTTTCCACGACTCCCCTTCCGAGGCTCACAAGGAAATTCAATGGATCCAAACCCCCTTCTGAAGTGAATGGATCAAATCAACATAGAAGTTATCTCTTAGCTACCCAAGTGGATTGAGAAGAAGAAGATGTTCATCAATCCATTAGAATTATAATAGAGCTCTTCCTCCTAATGAAGTGGAGTTATTGGATCATTTCTCTGAGAACAAGTGCAGAGAATTTAAATTGCATGGAAATAAACTCAACTCAAAGTAAACTCAAAATTGCAGAAGAGCAGAAGTGCATAAAATTGAATTGCATAAAAGTAAACTGAGTTCCATACAATAGAAATGTAAAAGTGCAGAAAAGAGCAGAAGTGTATTAAACTAAAATTCTATACTACACTCTCTGGAGTCTCTAATCCTCCAAGAGAGTTCTAGAGTCTTCTAATCCTCCAGCCTTCCATTTCTCGAACCCCATTTCCTAATGAAACTGATGCCTTTATATAGGCTTTCCAAAACTACAAATTGAAATGAAATTCAAAACAAATTACAATTAAATGAAATTCCTATTCTAGACGATCCTTGTGGTCTTCATTGAGTTATTAGAGTGGGCTTGCTTGCTTCTAGTTTAAATGGGCTTGGAATGAAGCTAATTTGAGCAGAAATGCAATTCCAGGTGAGCGTAGCGTTCATTTGGAGAATGGAGCGTTCGGGCACCCACGCGTATGCATGCTATACGCTTGCGCATCCCTGGTGTTTTTGCTCATCGACGCGTATGCGTCACCCATGCGTATGCGTTCCTTGCAGCGTTCGCTTTGAGAGCGTAGCGTTCGCAAAATGAACGCTCCTTCCACGCGTACACGTCACCCACACGTATGTGTGGTTTGCAAAATGTCATATCCACGCTGTGCTCAATTCACGCTAATGCGTGCATCTTCAAAATTGTCGCATCCACACGTACGCGTCATGCACGCGTGCGTGTCGATGGCTAAATTTCAAATCAAATTTTCAGAAGCATTGCAGGCGTTCATTCAAAGTGAACGTAGAGTTCATTGCTGGTGAACGCTAATCCTCCTTCCACGCGTACGTGATGAGCCGATAATTTATACGCTTTTTGGCATTGTTTTTAGGTAGTTTTTAGTATGATTTAGTTAGTTTTTAGTATATAATTATTAGTTTTTATGCAAAAATTACATTTCTGGACTTTACTTTGAGTTTGTATGTTTTTCTATGATTTCAGGTATTTTCTGGCTGAAATTGAGGGACCTGAGCAAAAATCTGATTTAGAGGCTAAAAAAGGACTGCAGATGCTGTTGGATTCTGACCTCCCTGCACTCGAAATGGATTTTCTGGAGCAACAGAAACCCAATTGGTGCGCTCTCAATTGCGTTGGAAATTAGACATCCTGGGCTTTCCAGCAATATATAATAGTCAATACTTTTCTCAGGTTTTGACGACGCAAACTGGCGTTTAAACGCCAACTTCCTGCCCTATTCTGGTGTTAAACGCCAGAACTGAGTTACAAGCTGGAGTTAAATGCGCAAACTGGCATCAAAACTGGCGTTTAACTGTAAGAAAATTTTCTACACATGAAATCTTCAATGCTCAGCCCAAGCACACACCAAGTAGGCCCCAGAAGTGGATTTCTGCATCATTTACTTATTTCTGTAAACCCTAGGTTACTAGTTAATTATAAATAGAACTTTTCTCTATTGTATTAGTCGTCTTGGTTATTCTGGTTCCCTCTCTAGGGTAGAAACCAATGAACACCATTATCACTTATGTATTTCCAACGGTGGAGTTTCTACACCTCAAAGATTAAGGTTTGGAGCTCTGCTGTTCCTCGAGTATTAATGCAAAGTACTATTGTTCTTCTATTCAATTCAGGCTTATTCTTCTTCTAAGATTTTCATTCGCACACAAGAACATGATGACTGTGATGATCAAGTGATACTCATCACCATTCTCACCTATGAACGTGTACCTGACAAACACTTCTGTTCTACATGAAAACAAGCTTGAATGCATATCTCTTGGATCTCTCTTCAACGATTTACATCGTCTCTCTTGACAACAAAGCATCTGAATCCGAGATTAGAATCTTCATGGTATAGGCTAGAATCAATTGGCAGCATTCCTGAGATCCGGAAAGTCTAAACCTTGTCTGTGGTATTCCGAGTAGGATCTGGGAAGGGATGACTGTGACGAGCTTCAAACTCGCGACTGTGGGGCGCAGTAACAGTGCACAAAAGGATCATTGGATCTTATTCCGACACGATCGAGAACTGACAGCTGATTAGCCATGCGATAGCTGTGCCTGGTATTTTTCATCCGAGACAAGAAATCCGACAGTTGATTAGTTGTACAAAAACTGTAGAGGACCATTTTCACTGAGAGGACGGGAGGTAGCCATTGACAGCGGTGATCCCCAACATACAGCTTGCCATGGAAAGGAGTATGAATGATTGAATGAAGACAATAGGAAAGCAGAGATTCAGAAGGAATAACGCATCTCCATACGCTTATCTAAAATTCCCACCAATGAATTACATAAGTATCTCTATCTTTATTTTATGCTTATTTATCTTTTAATTATCAAAGCTTCATAACCATTTGAATCCGCCTGACTGAGATTTACAAGATGACTATAGCTTGCTTCAACCCGACAATCTCCGTGGGATCGACCCTTACTCACGTAAGGTATTACTTGGACGACCCGGTGCACTTGCTGGTCAGCTGCACGAAGTGGTGTATCACGATTTCGTGTACTAAGTTTTTGGCGCCGTTGCTGGGGATTGTTCGAGTTTGGACAACTGACGGTTCATCTTGTTGCTTAGATTAGGTATTTTTCTTTTTATTTTGTTTTTCAGAATTTTTAAGAATGAATTCTAGAGTTTCAGATGATGCTGTTGTCATCACAGGAGCCAGTTGACTGCCATCAATTTGGCTGTTGTATGTAATGTCTGCTGAAGCTTGGCTAGCCATGTCTAATCTTTTAGACTGAAGTTTTTGACTAACATTGCTTGATTCCTGGAATTTTTATTAAAAATTTTGAGTTTCGTATTTTCTTTTTCCAAAATATTTTCGAAAAATACACAATATATATATATATATATATATATATATATATATATATATATGTGTTTCTTGTTTGAGTCTAGAGTCAATTTTAAGTTTGGTGTCTTGCATGTCCTTCTTTTCAAATTTTTTTTAAAAATATGTTCTTGATGTTCATCATGATCTTCAAAGTGTTCTTGTTGTTCATATTTACATTCAAGTGTTCTTGCATGTTTTCTGTGTTTTGATCTTAATTTTTCATGTCTTGAGTCAATTTTTTGTTCTTCTCTTTCCTCTTTAAAATTTTAAAAAATATCTTTTCCTTTAATTACTCATAATTTTCGAAATCTTTGGGTTGACTTAATAAAAAATTTTAAAATTTGGTTGTTTCTTGTTAGTCAAGTCAAAGTTTCAATTTCAAATTTTATCTTTTCAAATCTTTTTCAAAATCAAATCTTTTCTTTTTCCTTCTATTATTTTAAAAAATTCTTTAAAATTAATTTTCAAAAATATTTTTCTTAATTTTATCTTTTATTTTCGAAATTATTACTAACATTTAAGGATTTGATTCAAAAATTTCAAGTTTGTTACTTTCTGGTTAAGAAAGGTTCAATCTTTAAATTCTAGAATCATATCTTTTTAGTTTCTTGTTAGCCAAGTCATCAACTTTAATTTCAAAAATCAAATCTTTTAATTTCTTCTTCAATCATATCTTTTCAATCATATCATTTTTAAAAATAAATTTCAATAATATCTTTTCAATCATATCTTTTTTAAATCGTATCTTTTTCAAATTTTAATTTCAAAATCTTTTTCTAACTTCTTATATTTTCAAATTTATTATTTCTTATCTTTTTTAAAACCACCTAACCACTTTCTCACTTTTGATTTTTGAAAACCATTAACCATTTTTTCAAAATTCTTTTTAATTAACTAATTGTTTTAAATTTTGATTTAATTTTTGAAAAATTACCTCTCTCTCATCTCTTTCTATTTAATCACTAACACTCCTCCTCTACTAGCAATTCGGGCTCTCTCACTCCTTATATGTTCGAATTCGCCTCTATCTACCTCATCCTTCTATTCTTATCTTCCTCTGATACCTTAAGGAATCTCTATACTGTGACACAGAGGATTCCTTTTCCTTTATGTTCTCTTCTTTTTCATATGAGCAGGAGCAAGGACAAGAACATTCTTGTTGAAGCTGACCCTAAACTTGAAAGGACTTTGAAGAAGAAGCTAAGAGAAGCTAAAGCACAACAATCCAGAGAAAATCTTATAGAGAATATCGAAAAAGATGTAATGGCCGAACACAACAACAACAACAATGCAAGGAAGATGCTTGGTGACTACACTACACCAACTTCCAACTTCCATGGAAGAAGCATCTCAATCCTTGCCGTTGGAGCAAACAATTTTTTGCTAAAGCCTCAATTAGTTTCTCTGATGCAACAGAATTGCAAGTTTTATGGACTTCCATCAGAAGATCATTTTCAATTCTTAACTGAATTCTTGCAGATCTGTGATACTGTTAAGACCAATCGCGTTGATCTGGAGGTCTACAAGCTTATGCTTTTCCCTTTTTCTGTAAGAGATAGAGCTAGAATATGGTTGGACTCTCAACCTAGAGATAGCCTGAACTCTTGGGATAAACTGGTCACGGCATTCTTAGCCAAATTCTTTCCTCCTCAAAAGCTGAGCAAGCTTAGAGTGGATGTTCAAACCTTTAGGCAGAAAGAATGTGAATCCCTCTATGAAGCTTGGGAAAGATACAAGCAACTGACCAAAAAGTGTCCTTTTGACATGCTTTCAGAATGGACCATCCTGGATATATTCAATGATGGCCTCTCTGAATTGTCTAAGATGTCATTAGACCATTCTGCAAGTGGATCTATTCACTTGAAGAAAACGCCTGCAGAAGCTCAGGAACTCATTGAAATAGTTGCAAATAACCAGTTCATGTACACCTCTGAAAGGAATCCTATGAATAATAGGACGCCTCAGAATTGATACTCTGAATGCCATATTGGCTCAGAACAAAATATTGACTCAGCAAGTCAATATGATTTCTCAGAGTCTGAATGGATTGCAAGATGCATCCAATAGTACTAAAGAACCATCTTCTGAAGAAGAAGCTTATGATCCTGAGAACCTTGCAATGGCACAGGTGAATTACATGGGTGAAGCCTATGGAAACACCTATAATCCATCATGGAGAAATCATCCAAATTTTTCATGGAAGGATCAACAAAACCCTCAACAAGGCTTTAACAATAATAATGGTGGAAGAAACAGGTTTAGCAATGGCAAGCCTTTTCCATCATCCTCTCAGCAACAGACAGAGAATTCTGAGTAGAATCCATCTAGCTTAGCAAATATAGTCTCTGATCTATCTAAAGCCACTCTTAGTTTCATGAATGAAACAAGGTCCTCCATCAAAAACCTGGAGGCACAAGTGGGTCAGCCGAGTAAAAGGGTTACTGAAACTCCTCCTAGCACTCTCCCAAGCAATACAGAAGAGAATCCCAAAAGAGAGTGCAAGGCCATAACCGTGACCAACATGGCCGAACCTGGAGAGAGTGAAAAGGCAGTGATTCCCAGTGAGAAAGACCTCAGGGAACGTCCACTAGCCATTAAGGAGTACCCTAATAAGGAACTAAAGGAATCTGAGGCTCATACAGAGACTATAGAGATTCCATTGAACTTCCTTTTACCATTCATGAGCTCTGATGACTATTCATCTTCTGAAGAAGATGAAGAGATTGTTGAAGGGCAAGTTACTCAGTATTTAGGAGCAATCATGAAGCTGAATGCCAAGCTATTTGGTAATGAGACTTGGGAGGATGAACCTCCATTGCTCATTAATGAACTGAATACCTAGGTTCAGCAAACTTTACCTCAAAAGAAACAGGATCCTGGCAAATTCTTAATACCTTGTACCATAGGCACCATGACCTTTGAGAAGGCTCTGTGTGACCTAGAGTCAGGTATTAATCTCATGCCACTCTCCGTAATGGAGAAGTTGAGAATCTTTGAGGTACAAGCTGTAAGAATCTCACTAGAGATGACAGACAAATCCATAAAACAGGCTTATAGACTAGTAGAGGACGTGCTAGTAAAGGTTGAAGGCCTTCACATCCCTGCTGATTTTATAATCCTAGACATTGGGAAGGATGAGGATGAATCTATCATCCTTGGCATACCTTTCCTAGCCACAGCAAAAGCTGTGATTGATGTTGACAGAGGAGGGTTAGTCCTTCAATTGAATGAGGACTACCTTGTATCCAAGAATCAAGGTTTTCCTTCTGTACATATGGAGAAAAAGCATGAAAAGCTTTTCTCAATACAGAGTCAAACAAAGTCTCCACATTCAAACTCTAAGTTTGGTGTTGGGAGGCCACAACCAAACTCTAAGTTTGGTGTTAAGAGGCCACAACCATGCTCTGATTATCTGTGAGGCTCCTTGAGAGCCCACTGTCAAGCTATTGACATTAATGAAGCGCTTATTGGGAGGTAACCCAATTTTTATTTATCTATGTTAAATTTCCATTTCCCATTATTATTTTATGTTTTCTTTAGGTTGATGATCATGTGGAGTCACAAAAACAACTGCAAAAAAAATCAAAGCAAATTCAAAACCAGCATTAAAAACAGCACACCCTGGAGGAAGAACTTATTGGCGTTTAAACGACAGTAAGGGTAGAAGGATGGGCGTTAAACCAGTTTGGCACCATTCTGGGGGTTTAACGCCAGAAATGGGCACCAGACTGGCGTTTAATGCCAGAAAGAAGCACCAGGCTGGCGTTTAACGCCAGAAATAGGCTACAGCTTGGCGTTTAACGCCAGGAAAGGTATAAAAGCTGACGTTTGACGCCAGAAATGGGCAGCAGTCTGGCGTTAAACGCTAATATTGCATATAGAGGGCGTTTGCACGCCTAAATGGAGTAGGGATGAGAAGTCCTTGACCCCTCAGGATCTGTGGACCCCACAGGATCCCCACCAACCTCACCTCATTCTCTCTCTCTCTCTCACACCTTTTCATAACACTCTTCCCCAAATACCTTTCACGAATCACCTCAATATCTCTTCCCCAACAACCCCACCTACCTCCAAACTTCAAAATTCTTTTCCTCCCAAACCCAACCCAAAATACACGCACCCAACCCTCCCCCCACTCCTATATAAATCCCTCATCCCTCCTTCATTTTCACACATCATAATTACCTTATACCTCTTTGGCCGAATTCACTTCTCCCTCAATCTCTTTGATAAACGAAATTTAGCATGCCGATATAGAATTCAATAATGGATATTGTTCATACCCTGACCGAGCTCTCCAAACTCGGGAAGTTCACAGAAGGTCCGACCTCATCCCAAAGGCCCACGCCTAAGGTCGGACCTCGGACAAATAAAGAAGAAGGCCCATCAAAAGGAACGAAGCCCAAAACCTAAAGGCCGAAAAAGGCCTAGGAAAGGCGGTTCCACAAAAGATAGAGATAAGACTCCCAAAGATAAGATAAGATAAGAATATCTTATCCAGGGAAGATCACGACCAACCACTATAAATACACTGGAGCACCCAGGTATAACTCATACTCTAATTCTACTCAATATCTGCTTGGACCCATGCTAACTTAAGCATCGGAGTGTCATTGCAGGTACAACCCCCCGCCGCTCAGCACACCAAGCTCGGGTCACGGAACCCCTACCTCGGGTCTTGCCAGACGACCGAGCTACACGTTTCAGGTAACCCACGGAACATTGGCGCCGTTGCCGGGGAACCT
The DNA here is from genome assembly GCF_014773155.1 of Arachis stenosperma. Classification (NCBI taxonomy): domain Eukaryota; kingdom Viridiplantae; phylum Streptophyta; class Magnoliopsida; order Fabales; family Fabaceae; genus Arachis; species Arachis stenosperma. Next base: position 83,804,121 of record NC_080377.1, read on the forward strand.
GGAAGTCATCCCTTTACCATGGCGGACGACCCTCCCAACAATAACCACGCTACATCAGAACAAGAAGAGGAAATTGACACCGGAGAACGACCGGACAGCCCTCTATCACCACGTGCTCCAGGAGGAAACAAACAGAATCGCCCAAACAAAAATCCACAAAATCCCGAAAAAGAAGAGAGCTCAAAAATTCTAGAAGCAGTACGGGCACAGCAAAACCGACTGAAACAACTCGAAGAGGACATAAAAAAGCAGAAAGAAACTGAACAAGATTTGAGAAGGGAAGCTCGCAAGCGCAGAGAGTTAGAAGAAAAGCTGCGGAAGATAGAGGCCGAGTTGAAAGACCGGACGGAACGCGGCACCACCCCCGAAAACAACCATGATCCCTTCACGCAAGAGATCATGAAGGAGAAGGTACCGCGAAACTTCAAACCACCTGATATGGATCTCTACGACGGTACCACCGACCCAAGTCACCACCTCAGCAACTTCCGAAGCAGAATGTACCTGGTCGACGCCTCCGACGCGATTCGGTGCAAAGCCTTCCCCACCACTCTCACCAAGTCGGCCATGAAGTGGTTCGACAACCTGCCACCAGGATCAATCTCCAGCTTCGAGGACCTAACCAAAAAATTCCTAACAAGGTTCTCTATTCAAAAGGACAAGGTAAAACATGCCCCCAGTCTACTCGGGATCAAACAGGGTAACCAAGAAACTCTCCGAGAATACATGGAGCGATTCAACAAAGCCTGCCTGGACATACAACACTTGCCCACTGAAGCAGCCATCATGGGACTAGCAAACGGCCTAAAAGAAGGACCATTTAGCCAATCCCTATCCAAACGATACCCGACCTCCTTATACGAGGTGCAAGAGCGGGCAGAAAAATATATCAACATGGAGGAAACCTCCCAGCTAAGAGACTCTTCTAGGAAGGAATCAACCTACCCACTCCGAGACCGAGATCGAGAACAGAAAAAGAAAGAAGAGTCCAACTCGGACAAACCACGGAAGTACCATAGCTACACTCCCCTCCGAGTTTCCCTGGTAGACATCTACAGAGAAGTATGCCACACCGAAAAAATCCCACCGCCCCGACCTTTAAAACACAAGAGAGCGGGGAGAGATCGGTCCGAATACTGTGAATACCACAAGCTCTACGGTCATTCTACTAATGACTGCCACGACCTGAAGAATGTTATAGAAAAGCTAGCCAGAGAAGGAAAACTCGACAGATACATAGCGGAAAAAGGAGAAGAGACCAAAAAGAGAAGGAGGGGAGATAACGAGGATCGGGCCGAACAGACCCTGCGAACCCCTGAAAGGCACATACACATGATAAACGGAGGTTTTGCAGGCGGAGGAACATCCAGATCCTCGCGAAAAAGACACCTCAAAGAGATCTATCATGTCCGAGAAGACAATCCCCTGCCCGAGCTGCCAACCATCTCATTTACCCAAGAAGATGCTCAGGGGATAATACCCGGCCACGACGATCCTATGGTGATCACCATTATCCTAGCAAACGCCAACTTACATCGAACCCTAATTGACCAAGGAAGCTCAGCAGATATCCTGTTCAAAGTGGCCTTCGACAAGCTCGGACTTGAGGAAAAAGAGCTAAAGGCCTATCCCTCCGACCTATTTGGGCTAGGGGACACCCCGATCCACCCCTTAGGATACATCTCGCTACACACTACCTTCGGAAGAGGCGAGCAATCTAAAACGTTAAGCATCGACTACATTATAGTCGAAGTTACCTCAGCATACAATGCCCTCATTGGGCGACCAACCCTAAACAGACTGGCAGCTGTGGTCTCAACCCCACACCTCTGTATGAAGTTCCCTACCGCAAAGGGAATCGCCACCCTAAAAGGCGACCAAAATTAGCACGGCGATGCTACAACGAAAGTCTAAGCCTAAAAGGGAAAGAAGTCAACACAATAGAACTCGGGCGAGTTCAAACCCGAGAAGACCTTCGGCCACAACCAGAGGGAGAAACCGAAAGGATCCAAATCGGGAACACACCTGAAAAAGTAACAAACATTGGAGCAAACCTCGAAGCAGGCCTAAAGGAGGAACTCATAACCCTCTTAAGGGAGAATTCCGACCTCTTCGCCTGGAAGGCCTCCGACATGCCAGGCATAAGTCCCGACCTGATGTGCCATAAGCTATCAGTATACCCGGGATCCAGACCCGTCCAACAGAGACGCCGGAAGCTCGGACCCGAGCGCATGCAGGCAATAGAAGAACAGGTACAAGCACTGCTAGATGCAGGATTCATTAGGGAAGTAAAATATCCCCTATGGCTCGCAAACGTGGTCCTGGTAAAAAAGCCCAACGGAAAATGGAGGATGTGCGTCGATTACACGGATCTCAACAAAGCCTGCCCCAAAGACCCATATCCACTACCAAACATCGACTCCTTAGTCGACGCAGCCTCAGGCTACAGATATCTCTCCTTCATGGATGCATACTCGGGATACAATCAAATCCCGATGTACGGACCCGACCAAGAAAAGACCTCGTTCATAACCCCAAGGGCAAACTACTGCTACGTAGTAATGCCCTTCGGGCTGAAGAACGCCGGGGCAACCTACCAGAGGCTAATGAACAAAGTATTCTCAGAGCACATCGGGCTACAGCTAGAAGTGTACGTCGACGATATGCTGGTAAAGACACAAGAAGACAGAAACTTGGTTCCCGACCTCACAAGTGTCTTCGGCACCCTCAGGAAACACAACATGAGACTTAACCCGACCAAGTGCACCTTCGCCGCAGAAGCCGGAAAGTTCTTAGGCTTCATGCTGACTCAAAGAGGCATCGAAGCAAACCCGGACAAATGCCAAGCGATACTCAAAATGAAGAGCCCGACGTGTGTCAAAGAAGTACAACAACTAAATGGAAGGCTAGCCGCCCTATCAAGATTCTTGGCAGGATCAGCGATAAAATCACTACCTCTCTACTCACTCCTAAAGAAAGGGAAACCCTTCTCATGGACCCCGGAGTGCGAAAAAGCCTTCCAAGAATTCAAGGAATTCCTCGGGCAGCCACCAATCCTAACCCGACCTTTAAAAGGGGAAGAGCTCGTATTATACCTCTCGGTCGGACATCGGGCAGTTGCTTCAGCATTAATACGAGAAAATGACCAAGGACAACACCCCATATACTTCGTAAGCAAGGCACTACAAGGGGCCGAATTAAACTATCAGAAAATAGAGAAATTCGCCTACGCCCTAGTATTCACGGCTCGGAGGCTCCGTCCCTACTTTCAAGCCCACACCATCAAAGTCCGGACGAACCAACCCATGAGACACATCCTACAAAAAACAGACATGGCAGGACGAATCCTACAATGGGCGGTGGAACTGTCCGAGTTCGACCTCCACTATGAAGCCCGGACTGCCATAAAATCTCAATATCTAGCCGACTTCATCGCAGAATATACTGAGACCCCGGGAACCCCACTCTCGTGGAATCTGTATGTCGACGGGTCCTCAAACAAAACAGGAAGCGGAGCCGGTGTTATACTCGAAAGCGACCAAGGAACACGGATAGAGCTATCCTTAAAATTCGAGTTCCAGGCTTCAAACAACCAAGCCGAATACGAGGCCCTACTAGCAGGACTAAAGCTAGCCGAAGAGGTCGGAGCCCAAAGAATCACGATCTTCAGCGACTCCCAGGTCGTCACATCACAAGTAAATGGAAGTTACCAGGCCAAAGACCCTACTATGAAAAAATACCTGGACCAAACACAGGCACAATTACGACACTTCCCGGAAATACAAATCCAGCACATACCTCGGAACAAAATGCCCGGGCAGACGCCCTCTCGAAGCTCGCTAGCACCAAGCCCGGAGGCAACAACAGAAGTCTTCTCCAAGAAACCCTACAATCTCCCTCCGTGCTAAGAGAGGAAGAAACGTTAAATATATCCAACCAACAGCAAGGATGGATGACCCCCATACTCAACTACCTGAAGTCAGGAACTCTCCCCATAGAAAGAAAAGAAGCTAAAAGGCTTACAAAGGACGCCCAGAATTATACGCTAATTCACGACGTATTATACAGAAGAGGATTCTCAAACCCCCTCCTTAGGTGCGTTCCGACCTCAGAAACAAAGGGCGTCCTCGAAGAAGTCCACGAAGGCATGTGTGGGAACCATCTCGGAGCTCGGGCACTATCCAAGAAAGTAGTCAGGGCCGGATTCTACTGGCCGACCTTACAAAGAGACGCGACAGAGTTTGTGAAAATATGCCCCCCCTGCCAAAAACACGCCAATTTTCACAAGGCACCGCCCGAAGACCTTATCAGCATCACTGCGCCATGGCCCTTCGCAAAATGGGGACTCGACCTACTCGGCCCGTTTCCACAAGGACCGGGGCAAGTCAAATACCTCATAGTAGGGGTCGACTACTTCACAAAATGGATCGAAGCCGAACCCTTAGCCACTATTACGGCTCAGAAAAGCCGTAAATTCCTATACAAAAATATCGTCACGAGGTTCGGAGTCCCCTACTCCATCACAACAGACAATGGAACACAGTTCACGGACACAAGTTTTCAGAACTTGGTGGCTGAACTAAAAATCAAACAGCAATTCACATCGGTCGAGCACCCACAAGCCAATGGACAAGCAGAGGCTGCAAATAAAGTCATCTTGGCCGGGTTAAAGCGAAGACTCCAAGAGGCCAAAGGGGCGTGGGCCGACGAACTCCCCCAGGTACTATGGGCATATCGGACAACCCCGCACTCTACAACGGGAGAATCCCCATTCCGGCTAGCTTACGGGATGGAGGCAATGATTCCTATCGAAATAGATGAAGGGTCGCCCAGAGTCATCTTCTACAACGAAAGAGGCAACCCACAAGCACAAAGGGAAGAACTCGACCTCCTCCCCGAGGTCCGAGAAAGAGCCCGAATCCGAGAAGAAGCCTTAAAACGGCGAACGGCCCTCAGATACAATCAAAAGGTAATAAAGCGAAGCTTTTCCAGTCACGACCTGATTCTAATCCGAAATAACGTCGGAACACAAAAGTCGGGAGAAGGAAAGCTAGCCGCAAATTGGAAAGGGCCCTACAAGGTAACAGAAGTCTTAGGGACAGGCTACTACAAAATATCCGACCTAGAAGGCAATGAGCTGCCCAGGACCTGGCACGCCTGTAATCTAAGACGGTACTACAGCTAGAAAAACTTAACCCGAGGTGTACTCTTTTTCCTTACAAGGGTTTTTTTAATGAGACACCCGGTTAAGTAGGATACCCGACCTAAAGGGTAAACACTTTGTAAATATTCTTTCTTTTTAATACTAATCAAATTTCTCTATTTTCTCTTCCTCATGATGAAGCAAATCCTAGAAAGTACCCCACCAAGGCGCATTAATTTATGCTCGGCAAAACGCAAAAAATCATTTGCCAAGAGACCATACAAGGTCGGCAAAGATAAAGCGACGAGGTTCAAATTAATGTGAGAAGTTATAAAGTAACTCTGAAATGGCTCAAAAAGCCAAACAAAAAAGAGGTTACAAAAATAACTTAAAAAGGCCGACCAAACGACGAAGTCGGACCCAACAAAGGGAAAAGTTATAAAGTAACTCTAAAATGGCTCAAAAAGCCAAATAAAAAGAGATTACAGAAATAACTCAAAAGAACCGACCAACGACAAAGTCGGACCTAACAAAAAGGAGGTACTCGAGCACCCGATGTCCGAGAAAAAGCTCGGCCCGAGAAAGAAGCCTTAAAACGGCAAGAACCAGGATTTCGAAAAACGCTTACTAAAAAGTTGCTTTACAAAAAGCAACTAAAAAGTACAAAGCGAAAAGAACGAAATCGAAAGAAGTTTCAAAACGCTAGCTAAAAAGTTGTTATCCGAAAAACAACTAAAAAGCACGAAAGCGGAAACATAAAGTCAAAACGCTAGCTAAAAAGTTGTTATCCGAAAAACAACTAAAAAGCACGAAAGCGGAGACATAAAGTCAAAACGCTAGCTAAAAAGTTGTTATCCGAAAAACAACTAAAAAGCACGAAAGCGGAGACATAAAGTCAAAACGCTAGCTAAAAAGTTGTTATCCGAAAAACAACTAAAAAGCACAGAAGCGGAAACATAAAGTCAAAACGCTAGCTAAAAAGTTGTTATCCGAAAAACAACTAAAAAGCACGAAAGCGGAGACATAAAGTCAAAACGCTAGCTAAAAAGTTGTTATCCGAAAAACAACTAAAAAGTACAGAAGCGGAAACATAAAGTCAAAACGCTAGCTAAAAAGTTGTTATCCGAAAAACAACTAAAAAGCACGAAGGCAGAAACCAAAGGTCAAAACACAAACACCGCATAATAAAGTCACCACAAGTGGCTAAATAAAAGCAAAAGGTGTCCAAAAGTGTTCACAAAAGCCATCCAACAAAAAGCCCACAGGCCGGGCAAACCACTAAAAAGATCACAGAGGATCAAGGTCCTTTCCGGTCTCCGTGTCAACAGAAGGCTGCGGAGGGAACATCGAAATCGGGACTGCATCGACAGCACCATCATCCCGGCTTGAAACCTCCACACCAGATCTATCCTCAGCCAAAGGTGAAGTCGGGTTCACAACCGGAACCTCGGGGTCGGACACCGGAACCTCATCCTCGGCAGGAGCAGGAACAATCTTTCCCTCCACAACAATGTTTTCCGTACTGAATAAACTCAGATCCAGGTCGGGAGCAAGAACCCGGACCTGATCCCTCAAATTCACAAACATAGCATCCATACCCTTGGCCACATTGTCTTCCAGCTCGTAAAAATCATCCCGAGCAGACTGCAACTTCTCCTTCGTCTCCACAAGCTCGGCATACAGCTTAGTATAGTTCTCCGTCGCCACTCTCGCCATCTCCTCAGATGTCTTCGCCGCCGCCACAGCCGCGGTGGCCCTAGTTTTCTCTTCCTCCAAAGAGGCCTCCAGCTCAGTAATCCTGGCAGCCTTCAGTTGACTAATCTTATCAAGCTCGGACCGTGCCTTCTCAAGTCGGGAGCTGGTCGCCCCAAGGGGAGCTTTCTTGAACTCCCGAGCAATAGCGGCATGAAGACTAGCCATCCGAACACAGCTCCGCGCCTTATACTGAAAGTGATGCTCCATAGACGCATCATCAGTAGAAATAAAGGTCTGGGGGAGAATGTGCTGCTCAATCCAACCAAGAGCGTCAAAATCCTTATCATTGAAACCGGCAAGCTCTTGAGAGGTCTTCTGTTTCTTGGGGGGAGGACCCGAGGTCGAAGACGGGGAAAGGTGACCGGGTCCGGAGGTCGGAGGATCTTGAGTTATAGCTCGGAACTGAGGAGTCGGAATGGTCTTCGACCAAGTCTGAACACCCACGGTAGTCTTCTGCGGAGAAGATCGGGCAGAAGCCTCAGCCTCGATATTCCGAGCAGCCGCAGACTTCTTCGACCGACGAAGGAACTTCATGGAATCAGCCTGAGAAGACATCTCTGCAGAAACAAAAGAAAGGGATTATCACAACAGAAAAACCTCCAAAACGAAGCCAAAATACTAAGATGAAATCTCAAAGAGGTCGGGAACTACCTAACTCGGAACGGAGAAGGCTTGGATCTCCCAACATTTTCTTCGTATCCAAGTGAGGTGCCCGACCCCATAAACTGCTCAACACACCCACAAAAGCCTGCTCCACCTCATCTAGACTCTCAAAAGTATACTTAACCGACACTACATTCTCCTGCCAACAAAGAGGAAAAGAAGGCTCCCCACTCTCATCTAGAAAGAAAGGTCGGACATCTCCAGCAGCCTGGACCTTGAAATAATAGTTCTTGAAATCATGAAACGACTCATCATACAAGGTACAAAACTTCTTTCCCAGGTTAGCCCTAAAAGAGACCCAGGACACCTTCCCAGCACCCGACCCCGGCTTCGTCAACACGAACAGATAGGAAAAAAGAGAAACAGAAGGGGAGACGCCCAAAAACTGACACAAAAGTTGAAACAGCTTTAAAAACGCCCAAGAATTTGGATGGAGTTGCGTAGGGGCAAGGTTACAAGACCAAAGGACCTCGGACTCCAAGTCGGTAAAAGGAAGTCGTACACCCAGCTTAGAGAAAAAACAATCGTAAGCATAAAAGAATAGCTTCTCGGAACTTTCTAAAGGCGGGAAGCACACTCTCTCCTCGGACTCCGGGGCTACTAGCTCATAATCCCGCTCAGACTCCCTGTTCTCACAAATACTACACTCCCTACGGAACCTAACTAGATACTCAGAATCTACAACAGAAGGGACCCTTAGAGGAACAGGATCTACCCAACCAAGACCACTCGGAATCTTGGTCGACATTGCTTGAAACACCTTTCGAGACATAAAAATCTTGCCTACAAAGAAGAATACAACAGCAAGCCAAAAATCACATAATAGGCAGACAGCAAAAAACCCATTCAGCAGAAGCAAGAAAACAAAAGTTCTTTTAGAAGAAAAAATGCAGTAACCCGAAAACAAAGTACCAAGAGAAAAGAGCCCCCCCCACATACAAACAACCAAAACAATGGCGGCGCCTCTTTTCGGGGCAACCCCAGCATAGAAGAAAAAGAAACAAAAGCATATGTGCACAACGAAAGTAAAGACGAGAAACAAACCTAGGAAGAAGGCGACGAGCTCCGATGCAAGAAGAACAAAAACAACGCACAGAAAGAATCGGAGAAGAAGAACAGAGAGAAAGAAGGAAGATGCTCGAAAGAGAAGTGGCAAAAACCCAGAAAAGGGAAAGGGAACAGAATAAACAAAGAAAATGAGGAAAGGGGCAAATAAATAAATGCCTTCACAGAGCCCGAACGGAAATCGAGGAGAAACGGTAAAAAGCAATAAATGCTGAAACGGCCATTTTCAAATTTTGAAAAGACGACTATGCCCGAGCTCGACCTCTCAAAAGGACGAACTCGGACAGGGGCACTGTTCATACCCTGACCGAGCTCTCCAAACTCGGGAAGTTCACAGAAGGTCCGACCTCATCCCAAAGGCCCACGCCTAAGGTCGGACCTCGGACAAATAAAGAAGAAGGCCCATCAAAAGGAACGAAGCCCAAAACCTAAAGGCCGAAAAAGGCCTAGGAAAGGCGGTTCCACAAAAGATAGAGATAAGACTCCCAAAGATAAGATAAGATAAGAATATCTTATCCAGGGAAGATCACGACCAACCACTATAAATACACTGGAGCACCCATGTATAACTCATACTCTAATTCTACTCAATATCTGCTTGGACCCATGCTAACTTAAGCATCGGAGTGTCATTGCAGGTACAACCCCCCGCCGCTCAGCACACCAAGCTCGGGTCACGGAACCCCTACCTCGGGTCTTGCCAGACGACCGAGCTACACGTTTCAGGTAACCCACGGAACAGATATAATCGTGAGTATAGTCTAATCAACATTCAAACTTCGCATCAAACAATCCTACAATCTATAACCGAGAGTACTAGTCTCCCGAGTCGTCCTCCCTTGGAATTTCTAGAGGATGCATATTATTGATTAGGGAGCCTTGTTATGATTCTTTTGGAGTTTAGCGAAAGTAGATGACAAACAATCAATATTAGAAGACTTGGCCTAGGGTTGGCATTAGAAATTCTATCATTATAGTTTCCTTCAATGATGATAACAATTAAGCTTTGCTTCACTTAGTTAACCCCTAGGTATAGAGGAAAGTCAAATGAGAGTAACTAACTTGAGTCACAAGTCCTAGTTTTACCCTAGGGAAATCTAGCTTTAGTGCACTCCAAGTCAATTAGCAATTCCTAATTTCCAATCAACAATTGACATTAACTATTCAACTTTTTCTAATGGTCCAAACCCTACGCCAAGTAAGAAACTTTTACTCCATAACTAGTGTTGGCATTTTATCAAACAATTGATGAGCAAGGATGAAAGACATAGTAAGAATGAGAAGAAATTAGAATTAAAAGTACTTCAACACAAGAAATTAACAACAATCAACAAAGAACAACAATAGAAATGAACTTTTCAAGGAATTGATAGAATCCAAAACTACAAAGTTGAATCTAAGATCTATGAGAATTGAACAATTACAAGCACTAATTGAGATTAGAGAAGATGATCTATAACATGAACAAAGTAAATTGAGAGTTGCAATAGATCTCACCAAGGAATGGTTGAAAATTGAGAAATTGAAGAAGATGAACCCTAATGAGAGGTTGGAATCTCTCTCTCTACCCAAGAGTATAACTACCACTAGGAAAAAATCTAGAACAATGTAAAAATGAGCAAAAGTCCCCTAACCCTTCAACCCTTGGTCTCTTTTAAGCTTTTCCCGCCAAGGCACTTCCCCAAAATGGGATCTCCAACTATCTCCACGCCTAGGTCACGTGACTTTTTTAAAAAAATCATATTCGAGCATCGGCGCACACGCGCACAGTACGCGTGCGCGCCACTGGAGCGTCTTGCAATTTGCGCGGAAGCGTGACGTACGCGGACGCACCCATGGGGGTCATGGCTTAGCCGCTACACGGGCCGGCTCGTAGCTTGGCTCCTAACTTTGGCTTCTGGCTGCGCAATCCACGCGGGCGCGCCAAGTACGCGCACGCACCCTTGCTGAAGTTCCCAAATCTCATTTTCTCATGCTCCTTTCCTTTGAACCCACTTTCCTTCTCTCCTCCGGGTCATCCCTGCCCTATATTCTGAAACCACTTAACACACAGGTCACGGCATCGAATGGCACCAAGAGAGGATTAGAAATGTATCTAGTTTAGTTCAAAATAAGCATGTTTTCATCCGTGAGGCAAAAATTAGGAAAGGAACACAAAGTCATGTATTTTCATATGAAAAGCATGTGGAATCATTGATAAAACCCTTGAAATCAATACAAGATAAACCCTAAAAGTGGGGTTTATCAACCTCCCCACACTTAGATTCTAGCATGTCCTCATGCTTAGAGAAATGTAAAAGACCGAAGGATCATAAAGGTATAAGACTCATGAGGTGCAATCTACTTACATGAATGCAACTATGACTAGTGCTACTATCTACTTGGTTAGGAGCAAATCAACCTTCCTAAGATACATTCAAGCATATAGGGCAAGATAGTGGGCAATGCATGAGACTTACCAATTTTTAATCATCAAAGTGAAACATACGCAACTTGCATGAAGAACGCTGGTGAGAGCCGGGAACAAGAATTAGAGCCTTTGAACCCTCACCGGAAGTGTTTACACTCTATCTGCTCGGTGTATCGGGGTCTGTTTACTCAATTCTCCCGTAATTATGCTTTCTAAGATTTGTTTCTTTCGTCTAACAATCGACAATTATTCAATGCATGCATACAATTATCATGAGGTCTTTTCTTTTAGGTTGTAATGGGGTTAGGGTTAAGGTAGGGTCATATATGGCTAGTGGACTAGGATTTGAATCTTTTATTAGCTTAGACTTTCCCACCTAACCTATATAATGACCTATACAATTGAATACTAATCTAACTACCCATTTTTCACTTTTTTTGCATACTTATGCATTTTCTTTTTGTTTCAAAACACTTATGCATTGATTCTTTTATTTGAGCTTCGCCTTGGGGCATTTTGTCCCCTTTATATTTTTTTGCTTTTTCTTTCTTTTTTTTTCTTTTCCATACATTTTGTCGCCTTCATTTCTTTTTCTTTTGTCTTTTTCATTCATTCATTTTTTTTCTTCAGACTATATATAGGAGCACCAATGCATAAGGTCCATTCATTTAATCAGTACATGAATATGTACCCAATTCCCAAATATATAGGTACAAAACACACCCTTTTATCCCAACCAATGTCCCAAGTTTCCTACACTTAAATGATACTCACACACTCTAGCCTAAGCTAACCAAAGATCCAAATAAAGGACATTTGTTGTTTTTCGCTTTAGGCTTGTGATGTGCTAAATTAAAGAATAAGTGGGTTAAGCGTAGGCTCAAATTTGGCTAACAATGGTTATTACAAGGTAAGGCTATTTGGATGAGTGAGCTGATGAATTGATGGCCTCAATCATATAAATGCATGAATACAAGGAATAACGGACATATAGACTCAAACAAAGCAAAGATCACACTCATAGAGAGAGAACAATTGCACACAAGAAGGAAAATAAGTAACTATACGATGTAGCCACACAACAAGGCTTAAAGCTCACTAGCTTGTGTTCTTAACTCAAAATCCATGTTCCAAAGTACAATCTTCAAACAAGTTTAGCATCAAAATTTTCAAAATTGGCAATGTCAAGGTTGCCTCAAAATCTTAGTTTTGCCCTAAGGTATTAGTTTCCTAGGAGAGAGTTCATTGTTCCAACCAAGTAAGTTTATCATGAAAATGGTGTCGAAGGAAACCTAATCATGCAACCTATCCTAACTACAAAGGAGTTCAAAAATTTATTCGGGTGTTACCTACGGAGATCGGTCAGCCGACCTCCCCACACTTAAAACTTAGCACGGTTCTCCGTGCTATAGGTGATGCGCAATGGGTGGTCGAGTCCTGAGTGTCCTTCATCTCCTTTGTCATCGCTATTTCCGCTTGAGGTTGCAGTAGATGTGGAGATATCCGGCTCCTCCATAGGTGGGGTGACAATGCTTAGAAGCTTCTTCACATGAGCATATCGGCGCTGGTTATGCCTCTCGTAACGGTCCAACTTCTTGTGAAGGTCTTCAAGGCGTTGGGTGGCTAATTTTTGTGGTGCGGATGAAGTGGTGGTGTTGCGAGTGGGGGTGGCCATTCCAAGGTCCTTGGTAACTTCCGGAGGATTGAGGCACCTCTTGGTCGGAATAACATCGCCCTCGACCGGGATTGAGGTCCTCCTATCCTTAGCCTCGCGGTGGACACCGGCTGCCGCGACTAATTCAGTCACCATAGCGGGGAAGGGTAAGTTTCCCTTAACATGAATGCGCCCCATGGATTGTCGAATGGCATGCGGAATGTCGACCGGTTTCTCAGTTAAGATGCACCATACCAATATGGCAAGCTCGACGGTAATGGATGACCCATGGGTGCTCGGGAGCACGTAGTGAGCTAGGATTTGGGCCCATGCCGCGGCTTCTTGAGTGAGGAAACGTGCATCTAAACCCTTTGGTCTTTGCTTTATAGTCCCTTGAATCTAACATGCTTCGGGCAAAGCTATTACGCGGAGGACCGCGCTCCAATCGAACTCACGTTCGTCGCACGCTGACAAAACTTCTTGATAGGCATCATATCCATCCGCTAATGACCCAATCTTAAGTACTCCTTGGATGGCTTCCACTGTGACTGATACTTGCTTTCGGCGCACAAAGATTGATGTGAGAAGGGGTGAGTGGTAGTTGGAGTAAAACTCCACCACCCATGATAAATTGACCTCCTTTGGTTGCCTCAAGAGAAATCTCCATTGCCTCCGGTCAATGTGGGGCATCACTATCGGAGTGAGGTGGGCCGGTAGGACTAGAAGGGGTTCTGGGTGATAATTTCGCTCAATCATCCTTGAGTAGACAAGTTCACAGTAGCGGTTAGGGAACTTGTTTGAATCCTTTGGAGGGTTGTCCTTCTCTAAAGCATCAACGGGCCCTTAGCCTTCTTTAGGAGGGGCTTGGCCGTTGGTTCTTTGCGCGCTCTGTTGGTGGTTGGCTTCTTCGGGGCTTTCCCTTTGTTCTTTTTGATGACCATCCTGCGATAGTAAAAAGGGAGGTAACATCAAACCCAAAGAAACACAATTAAATGGGGACCATGCAAGTGAAAAATTGTGCCATAAGAGTATGGGTGTCTTTATTACATGACAGCTGCAACATGTAACTAAGATAACATTTGGTAAGCAAGGAAAATCACTGACATGTGGTATAGAGGTAGTTTAAGCATGCAAGTAAGAGGCATGAGAAGCATACACCCGCGAATACTAAGAGCGGAAAGCAAATTATGATAAGGTGAGTGGGTAGAATGTAGAATGTGAAGATGCACCTAAGAGTGACCAAGGTATTGGGAGAAAGCACATAGTTAAGAAGCAATGAGTCACAATGAGCTCAAAAGATCATGTATGCTTTTCTTCAAACACTTGGTGTGCACCCTTTTTGTAGTATGCAAATAAGTGGAAAGAGAGCAATGTAACATTCCACAAACCAATATTAATCACCATAATGCACTATGGTTGTAATAAAATCATGCAAGACATTTCCATCCACTAATGCAAAAGAAGTTATAACCCAAAACACCCACGAAGAGCTAAGAAAAAGAAGCAAAGACACCCAAAAATGAGGGGCTCAAAAGAGGAAAAGAAAGAAAAAGAAAAAGGAAAAAAAAGAAAACTACATAAAAGAAAATAAAATCAACTAACTAAGAAAGAAATGAGAGAAGTAGAGCAAGAGGGAAGCATAGTATAGTACCTTGAAAGAGATGGAAAGGGAATGAGGAAGTATGTGAGAAGAAGTTGTAGAATGGAGTGAAGGTCTAGAGATGATGGAGAATGGAGGGAGAAATGTAGGGACCACCGGAGGTGGGTGGTCGCCGGAGGTGATAGTGGGAGGTGGGTGGAGTAGTGTAAAGAGGGGTTGGAAAGAAAAATGGTAGTGGATTGTAGAAGAGGTGAGAAGAAAAAGAAAAAAGAGGGGAGTAAGTGTGCCCCCTGTTAAATTCACGTCGCACATCCACGCGTGCACGCACAGTGCGCACCCGCGCAGGGAAGCAAGATGGGGTAGTGGCGCGCGCGCGCGCACAGTGCGCGCGAGCGTACATGTGCTTGTGCCAGTGGCACAAGGTTGGCCCAGAGGTGGCGCAACTCTCTGGAAGGAGTACCAGAAGTTGGCTGCAGAGGTATTGGCGCGTGCGCGGCTGGTGCGCGCACGCGGCAGAGATTTTATGCCTCAGGCATGAGATGGGCCCGGGTTTGGCCTAACTCTCTGGAAAGTGACCCAGAGATTGCTGCAGGACTATGGACGCGGGCGCGGCATGGGCGAGGGCGCGTCCATTACGATTCGAGCGTACTGACGCACAGGCGCCTGGTGTGCTGAGGGCTCAGTACAGGCGCGAGAGTGGCCCAACTCTCTGGAAGATGTATGGGTCTGCATCCGTGCTAAGGACGCGTGCGCGCACAGCGTGCGCTCGCGTCCTGCCCCCCCCCCCGTTTTTTTTTTAAATGTGCACATATGATTCATAACTATAGCAGAAATCTAGCTAAAACTTCATCAAAGACCTAGTAATGAGTTGTTTTCCATTATTCAAATAGTACATAGTGCAAATCATCTAGAAATAAAATCAAACTACTCAAGTCAAGTGTTGAGCAAGCATCAATCAAAGAAGAGTTCAATGGCTATATACAAATGGTAGATCTTACCATGGTGGGGTGTCTCCCACCTAACACTTTTGTTTACCGTCCTTAAGTTGGACTTCCACTAGCTCAATATTTTTGTTCAAGAGGTGCATCCTTCAAGAGGAATACTTCAAATTCCTTGGAGTTCTTTCTTTGCTCACCATGGTACAATTTGAGACGGTGCCCATTTACCTTGAAAATATCCGTACTTGATGGGTGGCGCAAGTGGTAGACCCCGTAAGGTTCTACCTTCTCTACTTGGTAAGGTCCATCCTATCTTGATATAAGCTTTCCGGGTAACAATCTCAACCTTGAATTGTAAAGGAGGACTAGGTCACCGGGTCCAAATTCCCTTCTCCTAATGTTCTTGTCATAGATGGATTTCATCTTTTCCTTGTAGAGCCTAGAATTGTCATAGGCCTTTAATCTCAAGCATTCTAATTCCGCCAATTGAAGCTTTCTCTCAACTCCGGCTCCACCCAAATTTAGATTCCGCCAATGGATGGTTTTGTGAGTTGTTGTTGTTCCATCTTTGATTTCCTCCATTGTTGTTGTTGTCTCTATTTCCTTGTTAATGATTGTCCCTCCAATTTTGATTGTAATTGCCACTCCCTTGATTGTAGCTTCCTCCTTGATAGGGATGCCCTTGGTTAGGATTACCGCCTTGGTAGTACCCTTGATTTGGGTGGTCATAGAAATTGTGAGTAGCCGCCAAAGTGTTGTCTTTTTGAAGACTTGGGCACTCATCCATATAGTGGGAATAGCAAGAACAAATTCCACACACTTTCTGAGGAACCAATTGTTGATTGTATTATTGAGGGGGTGGTGGAGGTTGATGTTGATATGGTTGTTGTTGGCTCAATTGGAGTTGCTTTAGGATGGATGTCATTTCGCTCAAGGATTTGGTTAGAGCGGTGGTCTCGCTACTAGTTGATACCTCATTCACGGTTTTTGGGCGGTTGACTCTTCGTCTAACATGTTGATTGGATTTGGCTAAGTCAATGATAAGTTGCTATGCCTCTTCCGCTGTCTTATATTTAAACAAAGAGCCATTGCTAGAGGTGTCCAAGAGAGTTTTATCTTGTTCTCGCATCCCTTGGCATATGTATCCAAGCAACACTTGAGTGTCAATCATGTGATTAGGGCATGTGTCTAGTAGCTTATGAAATTGTTCCCAATACTCATATAGTGGTTCCGCTTCACCTTGTACAATGCATGACATTTCCTTCCTTAGCCTATCCATCTTTTCCGGGGGCAAGAATTTATCCAAAAACCCTCTTCTAAGCAAGTCCCAATCGGAAGTGACTTCATTAGATAGAGTGTAGAACCATTCTTTAGCCTTGTCCTCAAGAGAGAAAGGAAAAGCAAACAACCATATAGCAACTTCATCGAATCCTTCCTGTCTAGTTGTTGAGCATATACGATGAAAATCTTTGAGATGTCGAATAGGGTCTTGTGTGGGAAGTCCATGGAACTTAGGTAGGAGGTTGATCAAAGCGGTCTTGAGTTCAAAATTTGCATTCAAGTTGGGGTGAGTTACATGAAGGGGTTGAAGGACATAGTCCGGTGCACCGGCTTCCTTGAGAGTAACTCTCCTTGGAGCGGCCATGGTGTTAGTACCTAAAGCAAAAGAAGAGTTATTAGTGATATTGATGGGAGAATGGTTATTGCCTTCTTCGAGTGACGGTTCAATATTCACTTCTAGTAAGGTTGGTGAGGTGGTAAAAACCTTTTCACCTTCCCCAAAACTTAACCGCCTCCGAGTTTGTCTAATATGAAGCAAAGTTCGTTCTATTTCCGGATCAAATGGGACTAAGCTCTGATTCGGTTGTGAACGCATCATTCAATGAAGGAGAAGTAAAACTCATGGTAATGAAGGGAGATTAGTCACTTGAACAAAGAATCACAAGTAAATGCAACTATGTACATATATACATATTTACTCTAAACAATAACATGGCACACTAAGCAATTCCCCGGCAACGGCGCCATTTTGATAAACGAAATTTAGCATGCCGATATAGAATTCAATAATAGATATAATCGTGAGTATAGTCTAATCGATATTCAAACTTCGCATCAAACAATCCTACAATCTATAACCGAGAGTACTAGTCTCCCGAATCGTCCTCCCTTGGAAATGCTAAAGGATGCATATTATTGATTAGGGAGCCTTGTTATGATTCTTTTGGAGTTTAGTGAAAGTAGATGACAAAAAATCAATATTAGAAGACTTGGCCTAGGGTTGGCATTAGAAATTCTATCATTATAGTTTCCTTCAATGATGATAACAATTAAGCTTTGCTTCACTTAGTTAACCCCTAGGTATAGAGGAAAGTCAAATGAGAGTAACTAACTTGAGTCATAAGTCCTAGTTTTACCCTAGAAAAATCTAGCTTTAGTGCACTCCAAGTCAATTAGCAATTCCTAATTTCCAATCAACAATTGACATTAACTATTCAACTTTTCTAATGGTCCAAACCCTACGCCAAGTAAGAAACTTTTACTCCATAACTAGTGTTGGCATTTTATCAAACAATTGATGAGCAAGGATGAAGGACATAGTAAGAATGAGAAGAAATTAGAATTAAAAGTACTTCAACACAAGAAATTAACAACAATCAACAAAGAACAACAATAGAAATGAACTTTTCAAGGAATTGATAGAATCCAAAACTACAAAGTTGAATCTAAGATCTATGAGAATTGAACAATTACAAGCACTAATTGAGATTAGAGAAGATGATCTATAACATGAACAAAGTAAATTGAGAGTTGCAATAGATCTCACCAAGGAATGGTTGAGAATTGAGAAATTAAAGAAGATGAACCCTAATGAGAGGTTGGAATCTCTCTCTCTACCCAAGAGTGTAACTACCACTAGGAAAAAATCTAGAACAATGTAAAAATGAGCAAAAGTCCCCTAACCCTTCAACCCTTGGTCTCTTTTAAGCTTTTCCCGCCAAGGCACTTCCCCAAAATGGGATCTCCAACTGTTTCCACGCCTAGGTCATGTGACTTTTTTAAAAAAATCATATTCGAGCATCGGCGAACACGCGCACAGTACGCGTGCGCGCCACTTGGGCGTCTTGCAATTTGCACGGAAGCGTGACGTACGCGGACTCGCCCATGGGGGTCATGGCTTAGCCGCTACATGCGCCCGCTCATAGCTTGGCTCCTAACTTTGGCTTCTGGCTGCGCAATCCACGCGGGTGCGCCAAGTACGCGCACGCGCCCTTGCTGAAGTTCCCAAATCTCATTTTCTCATGCTCCTTTCCTTTGCACCCACTTTTCTTCTCTCCTCCGGGTCATCCCTGCCTTATATTCTGAAACCACTTAACACACAGGTCACGACATCGAATGGCACCAAGAGAGGATTAGAAATGTATCTAGTTTAGTGCAAAATAAGCATGTTTTCATCCGTGAGGCAAAAATTAGGAAAGGAACACAAAGTGATGTATTTTCATATGAAAAGCGTGTGGAATCATTGATAAAACCCTTGAAATCAATACAAGATAAACCCTAAAAGTGGGGTTTATCACTCCTCTATTTTCTTCTTCTTCCCCTTCTTTCCTTCTTCTTTTGCTCGGGGATGAGTAAACCTTTTATGTTTGGTGTGGTAAAAGCATTGCTTTTTGTTTTTCCATAACCATTTATGGCACCTAAGGCCGGAGAAATCTCTAGAAAGAGGAAAGGGAAGGCAAAAGCTTCCACCTCTGACTCATGAGAGATGGAGAGATTCATCTCAAAGGTCCATCAAGACCACTTCTATAAAGTTGTGGCCAAGAAGAAGGTGATCCCTGAGGTCCCTTTCATGCTCAAAAGGAATGAGTATCCGGAGATCCGACATGAGATTAGAAGAAGAGGTTGGGAAGTTCTCACCAACCCCATTCAATAAGTCAGAATCTTAATGGTTCAAGAGTTCTATGCAAACGCATGGATCACTAAGAACCATGATCAAAGTATGAAATCGAATCCAAAGAATTAGCTTACAATGCTTCGGGGGAAATACTTAGATTTCAGTCCAGAAAATGTAAGGTTGGCGTTTAACTTGCCAATGATGCAAGAAAATGCACACCCCTACACTAGAAGGGTCAACTTTGATCAAAGGTTGAACCAAGTCCTCATGGACATATGTGTGGAAGGAGCTCAATGGAAAAGAGACTCAAGAGGAAAGTTGGTTCAATTGAGAAGACCGGACCTTAAGCCTGTGGCTAGAGGATGGTTGGAGTTCATCCAACGCTCCATTATTCCTACTAGCAACCGATTCGAAGTAACTGTGGATCGGGCCATCATGATCCATAGTATTATGATTGGGGAGGAAGTGGAAGTTCATGAGATTATACCTCTAGAACTCTACAAGGTGGCTGACAAGTCCTCCACTTTGGCAAGGTTAGCCTTTTCTCATCTCATTTGTCACCTATACAGTTTAGCTGGAATTGTCATAGAGGAAGACATCTCATTGAAAAGGACAAGCCCATTACTAAAAAGAGGATAGAGCAAATAAAAGAGCCTACTCATAGACCTCAACAAGAGCATGAGGAAGTTCCTCATCAAGAAATCCCTGAGATGCCTCAACGGATGCATTTTCCTTCACACAACTATTGGGAACAACTCAACACCTCTTTGGAAGGCTTGAGTTACATCATGGACCAACTAAGGATGGAGCACCAAGAGCACTCCATCATTCTCCATGAGATTAGAGAAGATCAAATAGCCATGAGGGAAGAGCAACAAAGGTAAGGAAGAGACATAGAGGAGCTCAGGCGTTCTATTGGATCTTTAAGAGGAAGAACTAGGCGCCATCACTAGGGTGGACCCGTTCCTTGATTTCCTTGTTATTATTTTTCTGTTTTTCGATTTTATGCTTTATGTGTTATCTATGTTTGTGTCTTCATTATATGATCATTAGTATCTAGTGTCTATGTCTTAAAGCTATGAATAATTCCATGAATCCTTCACCTTTCTTAAATGAAAAATGTGCCTAATTACAAAAGAACAAGAAGTACTTGAATTTCAAATTTTATCTTGAAATTAGTTTAATTATTTTGATGTGGTGGCAATACTTTTTCTGAATAAATGCTTGAACAGTGCATATTTTTGATAGTGAATTTTATGAATGTTAAATTTGTTGGCTTTTGAAAGAATGATGAAGAAAGAAAAATGTTATTGATGATCTGAAAAATCATGAAAATGATTCTTGAAGCAAGAAAAAGCTGTGAAAAAAGAGAAAATAGCGAAAAAAAGAAAGAAAAAAAATCACGAAAAAGAAAAAGAAAGAAAAAGAAAAAGCAAGCAGAAAAAGCTAATAGCCCTTTAAACCAAAAGACAAGGGTAAAAAGGATCCAAGGCTTTGAGCATTAATGGATAGGAGGGCGCAAGGAAATAAAATCCAGGCCTAAGCGGCTAAAACAAGCTGTCCCTAACCATGTGCTTGTGTCATGAAGGTCCAAGTGAAAAGCTTGAGATTGAGTGGTTAAAGTCATGATCCAAAGTAGAAAGAGTGTGCTTAAGAACTCTGGACACCTCTAACTGGGGACTTTAGCAAAGCTGAGTCACAATCTAGAAAGGTTCACCCAGTTATGTGTCTGTGGCATTTATGTATCCGGTGGTAATATTGGAAAACAAAGTGCTTAGGGTCACGGCCAAGACTGATAAAGTAGATGTGTTCAAGAATCAACGTACTGAACTAGGAGAATCAATAACACTATCTAAAATTCTGAGTTCCTATAGATTCCAATCATTCTAAACTTCAAAGGATAAAGTGAGATGTCAAAACTATTCAAAAGCAAAAAGCTACTAGCCCCGCTCATCTAATTGGGACTAAGTTTCATTGATATTGTGAGATTCATTGTATATTCTCTTCTTTTTATCCTATTTGATTTTCAGTTGCTTGGGGACAAGCAACAATTTAAGTTTGGTGTTGTGATGAGCGGATAATTTATACGCTTTTTGGTATTATTTTTTAGGTAGTTTTTAGTATGATTTAGTTAGTTTTTAGTATATAATTATTAGTTTTTATGCAAAAATTACATTTTTGGACTTTATTATGAGTTTGTGTGTTTTTCTGTGATTTTAGGTATTTTCTGGCTAAAATTGAGGGACCTGAGCAAAAATCTGATTTAGAAGCTGAAAAAGGACTGCAGATGTTGTTGGATTCTAACCTCCCTGCACTCAAAATGGATTTTCTGGAGCTACAAAATCCCAATTGGTGCGCTCTCAATTGCGTTGGAAAGTAGACATCTTGGAATTTCCAGCAATATTTAATTGTTCATACATTACCCGGGTTTTGACGATGCAAACTGGCATTTAAACGCCAATTTCCTGCCATATTCTGGCGTTAAACGCCAGAACTGAGTTACAAGCTGGAGTTAAACGCCGAAGCTGGCACCAAAGCTGGCGTTTAACTCCTAGAAAAGTCTCTACTCATAAAAGCTTCAATGCTCAGCCCAAGCACACACCAAGTGGGCCCCGGAAGTGGATTTCTGCATCATTTACTTATTTCTGTAAACTCTAGGTTACTAGTTGATTATAAATAGAACTTTTCTCTATTGTATTAGTCATTTTTGTTATTCTGGTTCCCTCTATGGGGCCGAAACAAATGAACACTATTATCACTTATGTATTTCCAACGGTGGAGTTTCTACACCTCATAGATTAAGGTGTGGAGCTCTGCTGTTCCTCGAGTATTAATGCAAAGTACTATTTTTCTTCTATTCAATTCAAGCTTATTCTTCTTCTAAGATATTCATTCGCACACAAGAACATGATGAATATGATGATCAAGTGACACTCATCACCATTCTCACTTATGAACGCGTGCCTGACAAATACTTCGGTTCTACATGAAAACAAGCTTGAATGCATATCTCTTGGATATCTCTTCAATGATTCACATCGTCTCTCCTGACAACAGAGCATCTGAATCCGAGATTAGAATCTTCGTGGTATAGGCTAGAATCAATTGACAGCATTCCTGAGATCTGGAAAGTCTAAACCTTGTCTGTGGTATTTTGAGTATGATCTGGGAAGGGATGATTGTGATGAGCTTCAAACTCGCGACTGTGGGGCGCAGTGACAGTGTGCAAAAGGGTCATTGGATCTTATTCTGACACGATTGAGAACCGATAGCTGATTAGCCATGCGATAGCTGTGCCTGGTGTTTTTCATCCGAGACGAGAAATCTGACAGTTGATTAGCCGTACAAAAATCATAGAGGACCATTTTCACTGAGAGGACGGGAGGTAGCCATTGACAACGGTGATCCCCAACATACAGCTTGCCATGAAAAGGAGTATGAATGATTGAATGAAGATAGTAGGAAAGCAGAGATTCAGAAGGAATAACGCATCTCCATATGCTTATCTGAAATTCCCACCACTGAGTTACATAAGTATCTCTATCTTTATTTTATGTTTATTTATCTTTTAATTATCAAAGCTTCATAACCATTTGAATCCTCCTGACTGAGATTTACAAGATGATCATAGCTTGCTTCAAGCCGACAATCTCCGTGGGATCGACCATTATCACGTAAGGTATTACTTAGACGACCCAGTGCACTTGCTGGTCAGCTGCACAAAGTTGTGTATCACGATTTCGTGTACCAGTACGCGCCATGCATGCGTACGCGTAGATCTCCAAAATTGTCATCTTGCGCGTAAGCGCCTTGTACGCATGCACGTCACTTGTGAACGTAGCGTTCTTTATTTGAACGCAGCGTTACTCTGCATTGCCCCTCTTTCTCTGCATTTTTTTCACCTGAAATCAACCAAATATGCAATCAAAGTCTCACCAAAATCACAAAGTTTTGCATCATTCATAATAATCACCTAATTCTCGTATAAATCTCATGATTTTGTATAAAATTAATAATGTTTGATTCAATCAAGATGAACATGAAATTCCACTCTAATCACTTACTTCTTGTGCAAGAAATGAATGAAAACTAAGTAAAAATGACTAAAAAGGCTTGTGAAACTAGCCTAAGATGACTTGTCATCACTTATATATATGTCTTGTTTAATTTAAGTACTACCTTGTGCATCCTGGAGCTATCTACAAGGTTTTATATATATTATGTCTTATTCTGTCTGTGCCTACGCGTTTAGTTATTGTGTGTGAAGGCTTCGCATTTTGTAATTTCGCTTTATGCGACTTTGAGCTTTATTCCTTCATCGGGCTTCTAGTTATATAAATTCTTGGACATATATTATATATTATAAGCTTTAGAACTATCATGGTACTTTGTTATCCTTTACTTTATGGCTAGAAGTAAGACTTGGGTAACGTGGTGTTACATTTAGTGGTATTAGAGCGGTTCGTCCTCGTGAGCCTCAGGGATGGGCCCATTGTGATTCATTGCACTCTCTGGGTCATGTTTCTTTCATGCTATTTAGGTTATCCACTTGATATGCATAGAATTCTTGTTTGTGAGTGCCTTTTGGGATAATTGAAGACTAGGCCTGAGATATTGAGATTGATCACCTCGATATCGATTGTTTAGTGTAGACATGACCCAGAATGACAACTCATAGATGAGGTCAATCATGTTCACGGAGAGATATTGTCGATGACTAACCTAGCCAATGCATCACAAACTCAACATGTTCCAGAAAACCAGTTTGTGGAGTTGTGGAATATTAGTTGATGGGTGAGGTTCAGTACTGGTGGCAAGAGAAGTGCCGACTGATGCTTTTGCGGTTTTAATTATGATTTTCAATTTCTAACTGGTATGGCTTTAAATCATGTTGAAAAACTTTTAAAGCTTAAAATGATTTTGAAATTTGGTTTGGAACTTTTGGTTTAAATGATCTGGTTTTGAAACTACGTCAAAACTCTTGGTTTAAATGATACGGTTTAAAAGAAAGTGAGTTCTATTTTATGATTTTGTTAATTTGTGCACTTGTTTTGTAATTTAGCTCATTGAAAGTGTTTCAAATTGAAAAGCTATGATTTTAAGTATTTTAATGAATTTAAGAAAAATCATGATTTAAAGTAATTGATTTAAGAATAAATGATTTTTGAGTCTTTTGAAAAAGTTTTGACATTGAAAACGTTTAGCAAAGTGATGCAGCGGAAGGCAAGAAGGATGATAAACCCCATTTTTAGGGTTTATCTTGTGCTTAAACTAGTAGATTTTACACATTATTCTCACACTTATTCATTGAATTTGCATGTTTTACATTTTCCTTCCTAATTTTGTGTTATGATTGAAAACATGCTTCTTTGGCCCTAAATTTGCTAATTTTAATCTTCTCTTATTACCATTCGATGCCTTGATATGTGTGTTAAGTGATTTCAGGATTTATAGGGTAGGAATAACTTAGAGGATGGAAAGGAAGCATGCAAAAGCGAAAGAAATACAAGAAATTGAAGGAATTGATAAGCTGTCAACCCTGACCTATTCCTACTAAATCGACCATAAGTTGAGCTATAGAGATCCGAATGAGGCAGTTCTAGTTGCATTGGAAAGCATTATCCGGGGCTTCAAAATGATATACAATTTGCTATAGTTACCTTGCATTTAGGCGACGCGCACGCGTGGATCACGCGTACGCGTGACTTTGCAAAAGTTCAGCGACGCGTATTCGTGGGCGACGCGTACGCGTGACAGAGCCACATGCTGCACGTATCAGAAATTGCTGGGGCAATTATGGGCTGTTTTTGGCCCAGTTTTTAGCTCGAAAACAGAGATTAGAGGCTACAGAGATGAGGGAAAATTATATTTTAACACAAGCTCACCGGCAAGTGTACCGGGTCGCATCAAGTAGTAATAACTCACAAGAGTGAGGTCGATCCCACAGAGATTGATGGATCAAGCAACTTTAGTGAGGTGATTCATTTAGTCAAGATAATAGTGGTGAATTGGGTGAAATTGAAGCAGCAGAAAGTAAATTGCAGTAAATTAAAGTGCAGAATGTAAATCAGCAGAAGCTTAAAGAGCAAGAAAAGTAAATTGCATCAAATGTAAAGGGATTTGGGTGCAGGGAAATTAAAGAAAACAGTAGCAATCGAAAAGAACTCACGAACAATTAACAGGAAATTTAAATTGCTGGAAGATTAAATCAGACTGAATCATGAACAGAAATGTAAAGTTGCAGAGAATTAGAAGTACAGAAAATCGAGATCTGTAATAAAAGAAAGCTGAATTCATGGCAATTGAAATGTAAAAGTGTACCAACTATACTAAACTCTCTGGAGTCTCTAATCCTCCAAGAGAGATCTGAAGTCTCTAATCCTCCAGCCTGAGCCTTCTATTCTATTCCTACTCCTACTGTGCGCCTCCCTCTAACAGAACTAACCGAGCCTTTTTATAGGCATTCCTAAATTACAAAATGAAATTGAAATTGAAAACAAATTACAATTAAATGCAAAATTCCTATTCTAGATGATCCTTGTGCCTTTGAGTGATGTCAATTGGGCTCTGCTTGCTTTGGGGCTTCAATGGGCTTGAATTGAAAATAATTGAGCTAGAGTTGCAGCTTCCAGGAGAGCGTATCGTTCATTAAGTGAGCAGAACACTTTTATACCCACGCGTACGCGCCGTGCATGCTTGCGCGTGCTTTTGCATTTTCGCCCAACGACGCGTACGCGTCCTTTGCAGCGTTCTCTTAACGAGCGCTACGTTTGCTTAATGAGCACTGCTCCACGCGTGCGCGTCATGTACGCGTGTGTGTGGGTAGCAAAATCTCAATTCCATGCTTCAGCGCCAGCCATGCGTGCACGTGCTTTGTCCCAAGTGCACCATCGACGCGTGCGCGTCCAGCATGTGTGCGCGTCGTTTTCAAAAATTTGCCTCCAAATTTTAACTTGCCCGAAAACACTGGCTTAGTTAACTTAGTGCTCTTTTTGCAAATGAGCGCTGATGATGAAATAGAGAATGCTTCCTTGATTTAGTCATGGGCCACGCTTTTTAAAAGCGTGGCCTAAGCTCCAAAATGTGCCCCAGATTTTCTCTTTTCTCCTTTTTAACTTATTTTGTGCTTTTTTGCTTTTTTTTCTTCTTATTTCCTTCAAAGTTTATAAAACTAAAAGATCAAGGAAATATACCATTTAAGCATAAAAGTATGCAACATTTAAGCACTAATCATTAATTTCTTGTATGAAAAAGCATAGAAAAATATGACATGATGACATGTAATCACAACACCAAACTTAAACCTTGCTTGTCCCCAAGCAAGAAAAGAATCATGCAATAAAGATTGAAAATCCAAGGTAAGAAGAATAGCAACTCAATGTTCATGGTTAGCTAGTTTTTTATGCACGCCTGATGCACGAAAACTTGTCTCTCAACAAATTTTCCTTCGGCAAGTATACCGAATTGTCGTCAAGTACAAACTCACAATAGAGTGAGGTCGAATCCACAGGGATTAACGGATTAAGCAATCAATGGTTAATTGATTATCGTAGTTAGACGAATCATATTGGGGTGATGAGTAACAGGAACTGTAAATGGCATAAAAGTAAAGAAAGCAATAAAGTGCAAAAAAGTAAAATGGCAAGAAAAGTAAATGTAAGAACTAAAAATAAAATGAACATTGGGATCAAGAGATATTGCAATCCTCCGGATCAAGTTCATTCTCATCTCTTCCTCAATTAATGCATTCATTGATCTCCTTGGCAATCTTAAGTGATTGGTTCCCAATTCCTTGGCAATCCAATCTCTCTAAGATTGAAAAATTTCCTAATTCCTTGATTTAATTGCTCATGGGAAGAGATGAAGTTTGGTAACTGATTATACCACACACATTCATAGATCAAAGTATTGGTAGGATTAAATGTCATAATATCCATCAAACCCCCAACCTAATTCAATGTGAGAGAGCATTTCTAGCATGATTTCCTCATTCCTCTTCCAAGGTTAAGAGGAAATCCAAGTATGAGTAATTTCTCTTCCGAGACAATTACCCAATTGGATGAAGATTGAAAGCTCTCTAGTAAAATCAAGAAAAAAGAAAGAAGAAGAAGAATAAGAACTACACTTGATCCATTGAATCACAATAGAGCTCTCTAACCTAATGGAAAGAGTTAGTTGATCATTGCTCTACCAAAATAGAAAAGAAAGAAAGTGCAGAAAAGTAAAGATGAAGATTAAAACTAAAATTGAAACTTCAAAATTCATAAATGAAAAGTACAAAGAAAAGAAAGAGAATGAAAAATGTGTGAGGGGAGGGAGTCCGAAGACCCCTCTTCAATCCCCAATTTACAGCCTCCATTGAATGTACCAACTAAGGCCTTTATATAGGCTCTCCTAAATTACAAAATGAAATTAAAAGCATATTACAATTAAATAAAAATTCCTATTCTAGATGCTTCTTGTGGCCTTGATTGGTTAACACTTGTGGGCTTGCTTCCTTGAGGTTGGGTGGTCCTTGAAAGAGAAGTGAATCAAGTTGAGCTCCAGGTGCTAATGTTAGTGCTACCGTTAGCCACACTTAACGCTACAAGTGTGGCGTTAGTGATTAAGTTAGTGTGGCTAACGTCACACTTGCTACCCAGTTGGTGTTTTTGGGGGGTAAAAGATGCCTATTGTTTGTACTTCAATTTCATGCCCACTATAGAATATTATATATCGTTGGAAAACTTTGAATGTCAGCTTTCTAACGCAACTAGAATCACCTTAATTGGACATATGTAACTCAAGTTATGCTCCTCTGAAGAGGACAGGGTCGCTGGCATAGTCGCTGGCGTTATTGGAAAAAGTGAGTGCCAATAACGTCAGCGTTTAAGGGATTAATATTGCCAGATTCTGGAACTCAAACTTAATGTCCACCCCATACTATTATATATTGTTGGAAAGAACTAGATGTCTACTTTCCAAAGCATTTGGAATCGCATCATTTTGAGCTCTACAGCTCGAGTTACACTTCTTGGAAGGTGAAGAGGTCAGCTGGCCTTACTACAGGTTGATACCATATTCATCTTTGTATTTTCGGGGCAGGTTTTATCCCTCAAATTTAGTTTCCACCATGTAGTGCCATATATTCTTGGAAAGCTCTGGCATCCTACTTTCCAATGCCACTGAAATCACCTCATTTGGAGCTTTGTGGCTCAAGTTATTCTTGTTTGAAGAAGGCATGGTCAGGCTGTCGGGTGAGGTTTTTGCCCACGTTAGTGTCCATGTTAGTGTAACTAACGTGGCCACTAACATGGGTGTTCTTGGCTTCGCAAATGTCAGTGGCGTTCACTTTTTCCACTAACGTTGGAGTTTCTCTTTCCTTCCACGTTAGTTCCCACATTAATGTAACTAACGTGGCAACTAACGTGGGTCTTCTTGCCCTTCGCCAATGTTAGTGGCGTTCACTTTTACCACTAACATTGGGGCTTCTCTTCTCTTCCACGTTAATGCCCACGTTAGTGACACTAACGTAGCCACTAACATGGCTCTTCTCTGCTTCTTGTTACTTAAAATCAATCAAACAAAGTGCATCAAAGTCTTGCTCTTAATCATGAGATTATGCATCATACATTTTATCATTCAATTCATGCATAATTCTCATGAAATCATTCAAAATTCACAATGTTTGCTTGAATCATAGTATGATTGCATTTTCAACTAAATACTTGCTTATTTCCTAAGAAAATACATGAAACGAACCTAAAGCATACAAAAAATGGCTAGTAAAACTAGCCAAGATGCCCTGGCATCACAACACCAAACTTAAATCTTGCTTGTCCCCAAGTAAGAAAAGAACTATGCACAAAGAATTCTCTTAATTGGAATGTATTGAAGAATTTCTTATGATGCCTTAGTGGGTGAAGTGAATAAGTTACAGTGGGATGAACTCTAATTTGTATGCTTATGCAAGGATTCCAGTGCTCATTAGTCCTCATATTTTGGAAGTCTTAGATCTTAGGACTTCCATTCAAATGATATTATAGAATCCTCTTTATAGATTGTTGGTGGACGAAATTGTGATTCGTACTCTTTGTACTTGTATGAAATTTAATTCGAGATAATAGCTCTTTACTATGTGTGGACACAACTCCATTCAACTAACTAGCAAGTGTACTGGGTCATCCAAGTAATACCTTACGTGAGTAAGGGTCGATCCCACAGAGATTATTGGTATGAAGCAAGCTATAGTCATCTTGTAAATCTCTGTCAGGCGGATTATAATTGATTATGGATTTTTGAATAATAATAAATAAATAGCAGGAAATAAAGTTAAATAACATAGGATAGAAATACTTATGTAAATTAATGGTGGGAATTTCAGATAAGCGTATGGAGATACTGTGCCCTTTCTTTTTCTACTTTCCTACTTCTTCCTTCAATCCTTCTTACTTCTTTCCATGGCAAGCTGTATGTAGGGCATCACCGTTGTCAATGGCTACATCCCATCCTCTCACTGAAAAAGGTCCAAATGCTCTGTCACAGCACGGCTAATCATCTGTCGGTTCTCAATCAGGTTGGAATAGAATTCCTTGATTCTTTTGCGTCTGTCACTAACACCCAGCCTTCAGGAGTTTGAAGCTCGTCACAGTCATTCAATCCTGGAATCCTACTCGGAATACCACAGACAAGGTTAGACTTTCCAGATTCTCATGAATGCTGCCATCAATTCTAGCTTATACCACGAAGATTCTGATTAAGGAATCCAAGAGATATGCGCCCGGTCTAAGGTAGAACGGAAGTGGTTGTCACTCACGCGCGTTCATAGGTGAGAATGATGATGAGTGTCACGGATCATGACATTCATCAAGTTGAAGTGCAACGAATATCTTAGAATAGGAATAAAGAGAATTGAATAGAAAATAATAGTAATTGCATTAAAGCTTGAGGTACAGCAGAGCTCCACACCCTTAATCTATGGTGTGTAGAAACTCCACCGTTGAAAATACATAAGTGAAAGGTTCAGGCATGGCCGAATGGCCAGCCCCCAAAACGTGATCAATGGCCTCCTAAGATGAAGAATAAAACAAAACTGAGACCAAAGATGTAACGTGGTCAAAAGACACTGAATACAATAGTAAAATGTTCTATTTATACTAAACTAGCTACTAGGGTTTACAGAGGTAAGTAATTGATGCATAAATCCACTTCCGGGGCCCACTTGGTGTATATTTGGGCTGAGCTTGATCTATCCACGAGCTGAGGCTTCTTTTGGAGTTGAACGCCAAGTTGTAACGTGTTTTGGGCGTTCAACTCCGGGTCGTGACGTGTTTCTGGCGTTTTACTCTAGACAGCAACATGGAACTGGCGTTGAGCGCCAGTTTACGTCGTCAATTCCCGAACAAAGTATAAACTATTATATATTGATGGAAAGCTCTGGATGTCTACTTTCCAACGCCTTTGAGAGCGCGCCATTTGGAGTTCTGTAGCTCCAGAAAATCTATTTCGAGTGCAGGGAGGTTAGATTCCAACAGCATCAGCAGTCCTTTGTCAGCCTTCTTTCAGAGTTTTGCTCAGGTCCCTCAATTTCAGCTAGAAATTATCTGAAATCACAGAAAAATACACAAACTCATAGTAAAGTCCAGAAATGTGAATTTAACATAAAAACTAATGAAAACATCTCTAAAAGTAGCTTGAACTTACTAAAAACTAACTAAAAATAATGCCAAAAAGCGTATAAATTATCCGCTCATCACAACACCAAACTTAAATTGTTGCTTGTCCCCAAGCAACTAAAAATCAATTAGGATAAAAAGAAGAGAATATACTACAAATCTCAAAATATCAATGAATATTAATTCTAATTAGATGAGCGGGACTTGTAGCTTTTTGCTTCTGAACAGTTTTGGCATCTCACTTTTTCCTTTGAAGTTCAGAATGATTAGCTTCTCTAGGAACTTTAGAATTTCGGATAGTGTTATTGATTCTCCTAGTTAAGTATGTTGATTCTTGAACACAGCTACTTTTATGAGTCTTGGCCGTGGCCCTAAGCATTTTGTTTTCCAGTATTACCACCAGATACATAAATTCCACAGACACATGACTGGGTGAACCTTTTCAGATTGTGACTCAGCTTTGCTAAAGTCCCCAATTAGAGGTGTCCAGAGCTCTTAAGCACACTCTTTTGCTTTGGATCATGACTTTAACCACTCAGTCTCAAGCTTTTCACTTGGACCTGCATGACACAAGCACATGGTTAGGGACAACTTGGTTTAGCCGCTTAGGCCTGGATTTTATTTCCTTGGGCCCTCCTATCCATTGATGCTCAAAGCCTTAGATCCTTTTTACCCTTGCCCTTTGGTTTTAAGGGCTATTGGCTTTTTCAGCTTGCTTTTTCTTTTTCTTTTTTTTTCCGCAAGCCTTTGCTTTTCCACTGCTTTTTCTTGCTTCAAGAATCAATTTTATGATTTTTCAGATCATCAATAACATTTCTCTTTGTTCATCATTCTTTCAAGAGCCAACAGTTTTAACATTCATAAACAACAAGATCAAAAATATGCACTGTTCAAGCATTCATTCAGAAAACAAAAAGTATTGTCACCACATCAATATAATTAAACTAAACTCAAAGATAATTTCGAAATTCATGTACTTCTTGTTCTTTTGAATTAAAACATTTTTCATTTAAGAAAGGTGAAGGATTAATGGAATTATTCATAACTTTAAGACATAGTTATTAAACACTAATGATCATGAAGTAGAGACACAAAACATAAACGAACACAACATAAAAACCGAAAAGCAGAAAGAAATAAGAACAAGGAATGAATCCACCTTAGTGGCGTATTCTTCTTGAAGGACCAACAATGTCCTTATGCTCTTCTATGTCCCTTCCTTGCCTTTGTTGCTCTTCCCTCATTGCTCTTTGATCTTCTCTTATTTCATGGAGAATGATGGAGTGCTCTTGATGTTCCACCCTTAATTGATTCACATTGTAACTCAAATCTTCTAAGGAAGTGTTGAGTTGTTCCCAATAGTTGTTGGGAGGAAAGTGCATCCCTTGAGGCATCTCAGGGATTTCTTGATGATGAGCTTCCTCATGCATCTATTGAGATCTGTGGAAGGTCTCTCTTGCTTGCTCCATCCTCTTTTTGGTGATGGGCTTATCCTCTTCAATGAGGATGTCTCCTGCTATGATAACTCCAGCTGAGTAACATAGATGGCAAATAAGATGAGGAAAAGCTAGCCTTCCCGTGTTGGAGGACTTATCGGCTATTTTGTAGATTTCATTGGAGATGACTTCATGAACTTCTACTTCCTCTCCAATCATGATGCTATGAATCATGATGGCCCGATCCACAGTAACTTCAGATTGGTTGCTAGTGGGAATGATGGAGCATTGAATGAACTCCAACCATCCTCTAGCCACAGGCTTGAGGTCCAGTCTTCTCAGTTGAACTGGCTTTCCTTTGGAGTCTCTTTTCCGTTGAGCTCCTTGGTGCACGGAATTGCAATCACACTTTTGCAACCCCGCACAACTAACCAGCAAGTGCACTGGGTCGTCCAAGTAATACCTTACGTGAGTAAGGGTCGATCCCACGGAGATTGTCGGCTTGAAGCAAGCTATGGTTATCTTGTAAATCTTAGTCAGGATATCAGAAATTATCAGGATTGATTGTGAAAAGCAAAAGAACATGAAATAAGTACTTGTTATGCAGTAATGGAGAATAGGTTGAGATTTTGGAGATGCTCCATCTTCTGAATCTCTGCTTTCATACTGTCTTCTTCATCAAACACGCAAGGCTCCTTCCATGGCAAGCTGTATGTAGGGTTTCACCGTTGTCAGTGGCTACCTCCCATCCTCTCAGTGGAAATGTTCAACGCACCCTGTCACGGCACGGCTATCCATCTGTCGGTTCTCAATCAGGCCGAAATAGAATCCAATGATTCTTTTGCGTCTGTCACTAACGCCCCGCCCTCAGGAGTTTGAAGTTTGTCACAGTCATTCAATCATTGAATCCTACTCAGAATACCACAGACAAGGTTTAGACCTTCCGGATTCTCTTGAATGCCGCCATCAGTTCTAGCTTATACCACGAAGATTCTGATTAAAGAATCCAAGAGATATCTACTTAATCTAAGATAGAACGGAGGTGGTTGTCGGGCACACGTTCATAGTTGAGAATGATGATGAGTGTCATGGATCATCACATTCATCCGGGTTAAGAGCAAGTGATATCTTAGAACGGAAGCAAGCATGATTGAATAAGAAACAGTAGTAATTGCATTAATCCATCAAGACACAGCAGAGCTCCTCACCCCCAACCATGGGGTTTAGAGACTCATGCCGTGGAAGGTACACAAAGAAACGTGTAAAGTGTCATCAGGTACAGATACAATGTCAAAAGATCCTATTAATAGTGAACTAGTAACCTAAGGTTTACAGAAATGAGTAAATGACAGAAAAATCCACTTCCGGGCCCACTTGGTGTGTGCTTGGGCTGAGCATTGAAGCTTTCATGTGTAGAGACCTTTTCTGGAGTTAAACGCCAGCTTTCATGCCAGTTTGGGCGTTTAACTCCAAGTTTTATGCCAGTTCCGGCGTTTAACGCTGGAATTTCTGAAGGTGACTTTGAACGCCGGATTGGGCTATCAAATCTTGGGCAAAGTATGGACTATCATATATTGCTAGAAAGCCCAGGATGTCTACTTTCCAACGCCATTAAGAGAGCGCCAATTGGGCTTCTGTAGCTCCAGAAAATCCACTTCGAGTGCAGGGAGGTCAGAATCCAACAGCATCTGCAGTCCTTTTCAGTCTCTGAATCAGATTTTTGCTCAGGTCCTTCAATTTCAGCCAGAAAATACCTGAAATCACAGAAAAACACACAAACTCATAGTAAAGTCCAGAAAAGTGAATTTTAACTAAAAACTAATAAAAATATACTAAAAACTAAACCAAATATACTAAAAACATACTAAAAACAATGCCAAAAAGCGTACAAACTATCCGCTCATCACAACACCAAACTTAAATTGTTGCTTGTCCTCAAGCAACTGAAAATCAAATAAGATAAAAAGAAGAGAATATGCAATGAATTCCAAAAACATCTATGAAGATCAGTATTAATTAGATGAGCGGGGCTTTTAGCTTTTTGCCTCTGAACAGTTTCGGCATCTCACTTTATCCTTTGAAATTCAGAATGATTGGCTTCTTTAGGAACTCAGAATCCAGATAGTGTTATTGATTCTCCTAGTTAAGTATGATGATTCTTGAACACAGCTACTTATTGAGTCTTGGCTGTGGCCCAAAGCACTCTGTCTTCCAGTATTACCACCGGATACATTCATGCCACAGACACATAATTGGGTGAACCTTTTCAGATTGTGACTCAGCTTTGCTAAAGTCCCCAATTAGAGGTGTCCAGGGTTCTTAAGCACACTCTTTTTGCCTTGGATCACAACCTTATTTCTTTCTTTTTCTCTTCTTTTTTTTTGTATTCACTGCTTTTTCTTGCTTCAAGAATCATTTTTATGATTTTTCAGATCCTCAGTAACATGTCTCCTTTTTCATCATTCTTTCAAGAGCCAACATTCATGAACAACAAATTCAAAAGTCATATGCACTGTTCAAGCATACATTCAGAAACCAAAATATTACCACCACATCAAAATAATTAATCTGTTATAAAATTCAAAATTCATGCAATTCTTCTCTTTTTCAATAAGAACATTTTTCATTTAAGAAAGGTGATGGATTCATAGGACATTCATAACTTTAAGGCATAGACACTAAGACACTAACGACCATAAGACACAAACATAGGTAAACATAAGCATAATTTTCGAAAAACAGAAAAATAAAGAACAAGAAAATTAAAGAACGGGTCCACCTTAGTGATGGCGGCTTGTTCTTCTTCTTGAAGATCTTATGGAGTGCTTGAGCTCCTCAATGTCTCTTCCTTGCCTTTGTTGCTCCTCTCTCATGATTCTTTGATCTTCTCTAATTTCATGGAGGAGGATGGAATGTTCTTGGTGCTCCACCCTTAGTTGTCCCATGTTGGAACTCAATTCTCCTAGGGAGGTGTTGATTTGCTCCCAATAGTTTTGTGGAGGAAAGTGCATCCCTTGAGGTATCTCAGGGATTTCATGATGAGTGGGATCTCTTGTTTGCTCCATCCTTTTCTTAGTGATGGGCTTGTCCTCATCAATGGGGATGTCTCCCTCTATGTCAATTCCAACTGAATAACAGAAGTGACAAATGAGATGAGGAAAGGATAACCTTGCCAAGGTAGAGGACTTGTCCGCCACCTTATAAAGTTCTTGGGCTATAACCTCATGAACTTCTACTTCCTCTCCAATCATGATGCTATGAATCATGATGGCCCGGTCTATAGTGACTTCGGACCGGTTGCTAGTGGGAATGATTGAGCGTTGGATAAACTCCAACCATCCCCTAGCCGCGGGCTTGAGGTCATGCCTTCTTAGTTGAACCGGCTTCCCTCTTGAATCTCTCTTCCATTGAGCGCCCTCTTCACAAATTTCTATGAGGACTTGGTCCAACCGTTGATCAAAGTTGACCCTTCTAGTGTAAGGGTGTTCATCTCCTTGCATCATGGGCAAGTTGAATGCCAACCTTACATTTTCCGGACTGAAATCCAAGCATTTCCCCCGAACCATTGTAAGCCAATTCTTTGGGTTCGGGTTCACACTTTGATCATGGTTCTTGGTGATCCATGCATTGGCATAGAACTCTTGAACCATTAAGATTCTGACTTGTTGAATGGGGTTGGTAAGAACTTCCCAACCTCTTCTTCGGATCTCATGTCGGATCTCCGGATATTCACTCTTTTTGAGTTTGAAAGGGACCTCGGGGATCACCTTCTTCATGGCTACAACTTCATAGAAGTGGTTTTGATGCACCCTTGAGATGAATCTCTCCATCTCCCATGACTCGGAGGTGGAAGCTTTTGCCTTCCCTTTCCTCTTTCTAGAGGTTTCTCCAGCCTTGGATGCCATAAATGGTTATGGAAAAACAAAAAGCAATGTTTTTACCACACCAAACTTAAAAGGTTTGCTCGTCCTCGAACAAAAGAAAAAAGAAGAGAGTAGAAGAAGAAAAAATAGAGGAGATGGAGATGGTTTTGTGGTTCGGCCAAAGGGGGAGAGTAGTGTTTAGGTTGTGTGAAAATGAAGGAGTGAAGATGGGTTTATATAGGGGTGGAGAGAGGGGTAGGGTTCGGTTTTGAATGGGTGGGTTTGGGAGGGAAAGTGGTTTGAATTTGAATGGTGAGGTTTTATGAAGGATAGATGTGAGTGGTTGAGGTGATTGGTGAATGGGTGAAGAAGAAGAGAGAGGGTGGTGGGGTAGGTGGGGATCATGTGGGGTCCACAGATCCTGAGGTGTCAAGGAAAATTCATCCCTGCACCAAGTGGCGAGCAAAAATGCTCTTTATGCCAATTCTGGCGTTAAACGCCGGGCTGGTGCCCATTATTGGCGTTTAACGCCAGTCTGGTGCCTCTTTCTGGCGTTAAACGCCCAGAATGGTGCCAGACTGGGCGTTAAACGCCCATTTGCTGCCCTTACTAGCGTTTAAACGCCAGCAGGATCTTCCTCCAGGGTCTGCTGTTTTTCTTTCTGTTTTTTATTCTGTTTTTGCTTTTTCAACTGATTTTGTGACTTCTCATGATCATCAACCAACAGAAAACATAAAATAACAAAGGAAAATAGATAATTATAACATTGGGTTGCCTCCCAACAAGCGCTTCTTTAATGTCAGTAGCTTGACAGAGGGCTCTCATGGAGCCTCACAGATACTCAGAGCAATGTTGGAACCTCCCAACACCACAGAGTTTGAATGTGGGGGTTCAACACCAAACTTAGAAGTTGGTTGTGGCCTCCCAACACCAAACTTAGAGTTTGATTGTGGGGGCTCTGTTTGACTCTGTTTTGAGAGAAGCTCTTCATGCTTCCTCTCCATGGTGACAGAGGGATATCCTTGAGCCTTAAACACAAAGGATTCTTGATGCACGAAATTGTGATCACTACAACTTCGCACAACTAACCAGCAAGTGCACTGGGTCGTCCAAGTAATAAACCTTACGCGAGTAAGGGTCGATCCCACGGAGCTTGTTGGTATGAAGCAAGCTATGGTCACCTTGTAAATCTTAGTCAGGCAGACTCAAATGGATAAGGGTGATGAATGAAACATAAAGATAAAGATAGAGATACTTATGTATATCATTGGTGAGAGCTTCAGATAAGCGTATGAAGATGCTTTGTCCCTTCCGTCTCTCTGCTTTCCTACTGTCTTCATCCAATCCTTCTTACTCCTTTCCAAGGCAAGCTTATGCAAGGGTTTCACCGTTGTCAGTGGCTACCTCCCATCCTCTCAGTGGAAATGTTCAACGCACCCTGTCACGGCACGGCTATCCATCTGTCGGTTCTCAATCAGGCCGGAATAGAATCCAGTGATTCTTTTGCGTCTGTCACTAATGCCCCGCCCTCAGGAGTTTGAAGCCCGTCACAGTCATTCAATCATTGAATCCTACTCAGAATACCACAGACAAGGTTAGACCTTCCGGATTCTCTTGAATGCCACCATCAGTTCTTGCCTATACCACGAAGACTCTGATCTCACGGAATGGCTGGCTCGTTTGTCAGGCGAGCGCTCGGTTGTCAGGCGATCAGCCATGCATCGTGTATCAGGAATCCAAGAGATATTCACTCAATCTAAGGTAGAACGGAGGTGGTTGTCAGTCACACGTTCATAGGTGAGAATGATGATGAGTGTCACGGATCATCACATTCATCAAGTTGAAGAACAAGTGATATCTTGGAACAAGAACAAGCTGAATTGAATAGAAGAACAATAGTAATTGCATTAATACTCGAGGTACAGCAGAGCTCCACACCTTAATCTATGGTGTGTAGAAACTCCACCGTTGAAAATACATAAGAACAAGGTCTAGGCATGGCCGTGAGGCCAGCCCCCAAATGATCTAAGAACTAGATGTCCAAAGATGATCTAGAGATCTAAAGTGATCAAAGATGAAAATACAATAGTAAAAGGTCCTATTTATAGGGAACTAGTAGCTTAAGAATTACAAGATGAGTAAATGACATAAAAATCCACTTCCGGGCCCACTTGGTGTGTGCTTGGGCTGAGCAATGAAGCATTTTCGTGTAGAGACTCTTCTTGGAGTTAAACGCCAGCTTTTGTGCCAGTTTGGGCGTTTAACTCCCACTTTGGTGCCAGTTCCGGCGTTTAACGCTGGGAAATCTGAAGGTGACTTTGAACACCCGTTTGGGCCATCAAATCTTGAGCAAAGTATGGACTATCATATATTTCTGGAAAGCCCAGGATGTCTACTTTCCAACGCCGTTGAGAGCGCGCCAATTGGGCTTCTGTAGCTCCAGAAAATCAACTTCGAGTGCAGGGAGGTCAGAATCCAACAGCATCTGCAGTCCTTTTCAGTCTCTGAATCAGATTTTTGCTCAGGTCCCTCAATTTCCGCCAGAAAATACCTGAAATCACAGAAAAACACACAAACTCATAGTAAAGTCCAGAAAAAGTGAATTTTAACTAAAAACTAATAAAAATATACTAAAACTAACTAGATCATACTAAAAACATACTAAAAACAATGCCAAAAAGCGTATAAATTATCCGCTCATCACAACACCAAACTTAAATTGTTGCTTGTCCTCAAGCAACTAAAAATCAAATAAGATAAAAAGAAGAGAATATGCAATGAATTCCAAAAACATCTATGAAGATCAGTATTAATTAGATGAGCGGGGCTTTTAGCTTTTTGCCTCTGAATAGTTTTGGCATCTCACTCTATCCTTTGAAATTCAGAATGATTGGCTTCTTTAGGAACTCAGAATCCGGATAGTGTTATTGATTCTCCTAGTTAAGTATGATGATTCTTGAACACAGCTACTTTATGAGTCTTGGCCGTGGCCCAAAGCACTCTGTCTTCCAGTATTACCACCGGATACATACATGCCACAGACACATAATTGGGTGAACCTTTTCAGATTGTGACTCAGCTTTGCTAGAGTCCCCAATTAGAGGTGTCCAGGGTTCTTAAGCACACTCTTTTGTCTTGGATCACAACTTTATTTATTTCTTTTTCTTTCTTTTTCTCTTTCTCCCTTTTTTTTTCGTTTTTTTTCTCTTTTTTTTTCGCTTCTCCCTTTTTTTTCTGTTGTATTCACTGCTTTTTCTTGCTTCAAGAATCATTTTTATGATTTTTCAGATCCTCAGTAACATGTCTCCTTTTTCATCATTCTTTCAAAAGCCAACATTCATGAACCACAAATTCAAAAGACATATGCACTGTTTAAGCATACATTCAGAAAACAAAAGTGTTGCCACCACATCAAAATAATTAATCTGTTATAAAATTCAAAATTCATGCAATTCTTCTCCTTTTCAATTAAGAACATTGTTTATTTAAGAAAGGTGATGGATTCATAGGACATTCATAACTTTAAGGCATAGACACTAAGACACTAGTGATCATAAGACACAAACATAAACATAAGCATGAAATTCGAAAAACAAGAAAATAAAGAACAAGGAGATTAAAGAACGGGTCCACCTTAGTGATGGCGGCTTGTTCTTCCTCTTGAAGGTCTTATGGAGTGCTTGAGCTCCTCAATGTCTCTTCCTTGTCTTTGTTGCTCATCTCTCATGATTCTTTGATCTTTTCTAATTTCATGGAGGAGGATGGAATGTTCTTGGTGCTCCACCCTTAGTTGTCCCATGTTGGAACTCAATTCTCCTAGGAAGGTGTTAATTTGCTCCCAATAGTCTTGTGGAGGAAAGTGCATCCCTTGAGGCATCTCAGGGATCTCATGATGAGAGGGGTCTCTGTTTGCTCCTCTTTTCTTAGTGATGGCTTGTCCTCATCAATGAGGATGTCTCCTTCTATGTCAACTCCTACTGAATAACAGAGGTGACAAATGAGATGAGGAAAGGCTAACCTTGCCAAGGTAGAGGACTTGTCCGCCACCTTATAGAGTTCTTGGGCTATAACCTCATGAACTTCTACTTCTTCTCCAATCATGATGCTATGAATCATGATGGCCCGGTCTAGAGTAACTTCGGACCGGTTGCTAGTGGGAATGATTGAGCGTTGGATGAACTCCAACCATCCTCTAGCCACGGGCTTGAGGTCGTGCCTTCTCAATTGAACCGGCTTCCCTCTTGAATCTCTCTTCCATTGGCGCCTCTTCACAAATGTCAGTGAGGACTTGGTCCAACCTTTGATCAAAGTTGACCCTTCTTGGTAAGGATGTTCATCTCCTTGCATCATGGGCAGTTGAATGCCAACCTCACATTTTCCGGACTAAAATCTAAGTATTTCCCCCGAACCATTGTAAGCCAATTCTTTGGGTTCGGGTTCACAATTTGATCATGGCTCTTGGTGATCCATGCATTGGCATAGAACTCTTGAACCATTAAGATTCCGACTTGTTGAATGGGGTTGGTGAGAACTTCCAAACCTCTTCTTCGAATCTCATGTCGGATCTCCGGATATTCACTCTTTTTGAGTTTGAGAGGGACCTCGGGGATCACCTTCTTCAAGGCCACAACTTCATAGAAGTGGTCTTGATGCACCCTTGAGATGAATCTCTCCATCTCCCATGACTCGGAGGTGGAAGCTTTTGCCTTCCCTTTCCTCTTTCTAGAGGTTTCTCCTTCCTTGGATGGCATAAAATGGTTATGGAAAAACGAAAAGCAACGCTTTTACCACACCAAACTTAAAAGGTTTGCTCGTCCTCGAGCAAAAGAAGAAAGAATAGAGGAGAAGAAGAAGAAAATGGAGGAGATGGAGGAGGTTTTGTGGTTCGGCCAAAAGGGGGAAGAAGTAGTGTTTAGGGTGTGTGAAAATGAAGGAGTGAAGATGGGTTTATATAGGGGTGAAGGGAGGGGTAGGGTTCGGCCATTATGGGTGGGTTTGGGAGGGAAAGTGGTTTGAATTTGAATGGTAAGGTAGGTGGGGTTTTATGAAGGATGGATGTGAGTGGTGAAGAGAAGATGGAATTTGATAGGTGAAGGGTTTTTTTGGGGAAGAGGTATTGAGGTGATGGTGAATGGGTGAAGAAAAAAGAGGGTGGTGGGGTTGGTGGGGATCCTGTGGGGTCCACAGATCCTGAGGTGTCAAGGAAAAGTCATCCCTGCACAAATGGATGCAAAAATGCGTTTGAGCCAATTCTGGCGTTAAACGCCGGGCTGGTGCCCATTTCTGGCGTTTAACGCCAGGTTCTTGCCCTTTCCTGGCGTTTAACGCCAGTCTGGTGCCCCTTTCTGCGTTAAACGCCCAGAATGGTGCCAGACTGGGCGTTAAACGCCCATCTGCTAGCCTTACTGGCGTTTAAACGGCAGTAGGTCTTCTCCAGGGTGTGCTATTTTTCTTCCTGTTTTCATTCTGTTTTTGCTTTTCAATTGATTTTGTGACTTCTCATGATCATCAACCTACAGAAAACATAAAATAACAAAGGAAAATAGATAAATATGACATTGGGTTGCCTCCCAACAAGCGCTTCTTTAATGTCAGTAGCTTGACAGAGGGTTCTCATGGAGCCTCACAAATGCTCAGAGCAATGTTGGAACCTCCCAACACCAAACTTAGAGTTTGAATGTGGGGTTCACACCAAACTTAGAGTTTGGTTGTGGCCTCCCACACCAAACTTAGAGTTTGACTGTGGGGGCTCTGTTTGACTCTGATTTGAGAGAAGCTCTTCATGCTTCCTCTCCATGGTGACAGAGGATATCCTTGAGCCTTAAACACAAAGGATTCTTCATTCACTTGATGATCAGTTCACCTCCATCAACATCAATCACAGCCTTTGCTGTGGCTAGGAAGGGTCTGCCAAGGATGATAGATTCATCCATGCACTTCCCAGTCTCTAGGACTATGAAATCAGTAGGGATGTAATGGTCTTCAAACTTTTACCAGAACATTCTCTACAAGTCCATAGGCTTGTTTCTTGAATTGTCTGCCATCTCTAGTGAGATTCTTGTAGCTTGTACCTCAGATCCCTAGCTTCTCTACGGAGAGAGGCATGAG